>NW_026280586.1:0-71860 GCF_023373465.1 Oncorhynchus keta
TATAAATAGAGACCGTAGATCTAGCTGGTCTGTCATAATGTAATAGAGACAGTAGACCTAGCTGGTCTGTCAAAATACAATAGAGACAGTAGATCTAGCTGGTCTGTCATAATACCATAGAGACAGTAGATCTAGCTGGTCTGTCATAATATAATAGAGACAGAGACAGTAGATCAAGCTGGTCTGTCAAAATACAATAGAGACAGTAGATCTATCTGGTCTGTCAAAATACAATACAGACAGTAGATCAAGCTGGTCTGTCAAAATGTAATAGGGACAGTAGATCGAGCTGGTCTGTCAAAACATAATAGAGACAGTAGATCTAGCTGGTCTGTCAAAATACAATACAGACAGTAGATATAGCTGGTCTGTCATAATGTAATAGAGACAGTAGATCTAGCTGGTCTGTCAAAACATAATAGAGACAGTAGATCTAGCTGGACTGTCATGTTATAAAAGCGACAGTAGATCTAGCTGGTCTGTCATAATATAATAGAGACCGTAGATCTAGCTGGTCTGTCATAATACAATAGAGACATTAGATATAGATGGTCTGTCATAATATAATAGAGACAGTAGATCTAGCTGGTCTGTCAATGTTATAATAGAGACAGTAGATCTAGCTGGTCTGTCAAAATACAATAGAGACAGTAGATCTAGCTGGTCTGTCAAAATGTAATAGAGACAGTAGATCTAGCTGGTCTGTCAAAACATAATAGAGACAGTAGATCTAGCTGGACTGTCATAAATACAATAGCGACGGTAGATCTAGCTGGTCTGTCATAATATAATAAAGACAGTAGATCTAGCTGGTCTGTCAAAATACAATAGAGACAGTAGATCTAGCTGGTCTGTCATAATATAATAGAGACAGTAGATCTAGCTGGTCTGTCATAATATAATAGAGACAGTAGATCTAGCTGGTCTGTCAAAATATAATAGAGACAGTAGATCTAGCTGGTCTGTCAAAATACAATAGAGACAGTAGATCTAGCTGGTCTGTCATAATATAATAGAGACAGTAGATCTAGCTGGTCTGTCATAATATAATAGAGACAGTAGATCTAGCTGGTCTGTCATAATACAATAGAGACAGTAGATCGAGCTGGTCTGTCAAAATACAATACAGACAGTAGATCTAGCTGGTCTGTCATAATGTAATAGAGACAGTAGATCTAGCTGGTCTGTCAAAACATAATAGAGACAGTAGATCTAGCTGGACTGTCATGTTATAAAAGCGACAGTAGATCTAGCTGGTCTGTCATAATACAATAGAGACAGTAGATCTAGCTGGTCTGTCATAATGTAATAGAGACAGTAGATCTAGCTGGTCTGTCAAAACATAATAGAGACAGTAGATCTAGCTGGTCTGTCAAAATACAATACAGACAGTAGATCTAGTTGGTCTGTCATAATATAATAAAGACAGCAGATCTAGCTGGTCATAATACCATAGAGACAGTAGATCTAGCTGGTCTGTCATAATATAATAGAGACAGAGACAGTAGATCAAGCTGGTCTGTCAAAATACAATAGAGACAGTAGATCTAGCTGGTCTGTCAAAATACAATACAGACAGTAGATCTAGCTGGTCTGTCATAATGTAATAAAGACAGTAGATCTAGCTGGTCTGTCAAAATACAATAGAGACAGTAGATCTAGCTGGTCTGTCATAATATAATAGAGACAGTAGATCTAGCTGGTCTGTCAAAACATAATAGAGACAGTAGATCTAGCTGGACTGTCATGTTATAAAAGCGACAGTAGATCTAGCTGGTCTGTCATAATATAATAGAGACCGTAGATCTAGCTGGTCTGTCATAATACAATAGAGACAGTAGATCTAGCTGGTCTGTCATAATATAATAGAGACAGTAGATCTAGCTGGTCTGTCATAATATAATAGAGACAGTAGATCTAGCTGGTCTGTCATAATACAATAGAGACAGTAGATCTAGCTGGTCTGTCATAATATAATAACAGAGACAGTAGATCTAGCTGGTCTGTCATAATACAATAGAGACAGTAGATCTAGCTGGTCTGTCATATATATAATAGAGACAGTAGATCTAGCTGGTCTGTCATAATATAATAGAGACAGTAGATCTAGCTGGTCTGTCAAAATACAATAGAGACAGTAGATCTAGCTGGTCTGTCATAATACAATAGAGACAGTAGATCTAGCTGGTCTGTCATAATATAATAGAGACAGAGACAGTAGATCAAGCTGGTCTGTCAAAATACAATAGAGACAGTAGATCTAGCTGGTCTGTCATAATACAATACAGACAGTAGATCAAGCTGGTCTGTCAAAATGTAATAGGGACAGTAGATCGAGCTGGTCTGTCAAAACATAATAGAGACAGTAGATCTAGCTGGTCTGTCAAAATACAATACAGACAGTAGATCTAGCTGGTCTGTCATAATGTAATAGAGACAGTAGATCTAGCTGGTCTGTCAAAACATAATAGAGACAGTAGATCTAGCTGGACTGTCATGTTATAAAAGCGACAGTAGATCTAGCTGGTCTGTCATAATATAATAGAGACCGTAGATCTAGCTGGTCTGTCATAATACAATAGAGACATTAGATATAGATGGTCTGTCATAATATAATAGAGACAGTAGATCTAGCTGGTCTGTCATGTTATAATAGAGACAGTAGATCAAGCTGGTCTGTCAAAATACAATAGAGACAGTAGATATAGATGGTCTGTCATTATATAATAGAGACCGTAGATCTAGCTGGTCTGTCATAATGTAATAGAGACAGTAGACCTAGCTGGTCTGTCAAAATACAATAGAGACAGTAGATCTAGCTGGTCTGTCATAATACATAGAGACAGTAGATCTAGCTGGTCTGTCATAATATAATAGAGACAGAGACAGTAGATCAAGCTGGTCTGTCAAAATACAATAGAGACAGTAGATCTAGCTGGTCTGTCATAATACAATAGAGACAGTAGATATAGATGGTCTGTCATAATATAATAGAGAAAGAGACGATAGATCTAGCTGGTCTGTCATACTATAATAGAGACCGTAGATCTAGCTGGTCTGTCATAATACAATAGAGACAGTAGATCTAGCTGGTCTGTCATAATACAATAGAGACAGTAGATCTAGCTGGTCTGTCAAAATAGAATACAGACAGGAGATCAAGCTGGTCTGTCAAAATGTAATAGAGACAGTAGATCTAGCTGGTCTGTCAAATACATAATAGAGACAGTAGATCTAGCTGGTCTGTCAAAATACAATACAGACAGTAGATCTAGCTGGTCTGTCATAATTATAATAGAGACAGTAGATCTCGCTGGTCTGTCAAAACATAATAGAGACAGTAGATCTAGCTGGACTGTCATGTTATAATAGCGACAGTAGATCTAGCTGGTCTGTCATAAAATAATAAAGACAGTAGATCTAGCTGGTCTGTCATAATGTAATAGAGACCATAGATCTAGCTGGTCTGTCATAATACAATAGAGACAGTAGATATCGATGGTCTGTCATAATATAATAGAGACAGTAGACCTAGCTGGTCTGTCAAAATACAATAGAGACAGTAGATCTAGCTGGTCTGTCATAATGGATAAGAGCGACTGATAAATGACTTAAATGTAAATGTAAATGTAATACAATAGAGACAGTAGATCTAGCTGGTCTGTCAAATATAATAGAGACAGCAGATCTAGCTGGTCTGTCATATTATAATAGAGACAGTCGATCTAGCTGGTCTGTCATAATATAATAGAGACAGTAGATCGAGCTGGTCTGTCAAAATACAATACAGACAGTAGATCTAGCTGGTCTGTCAAATGTAATAGAGACAGTAGATCAAGCTGGTCTGTCAAAATACAATACAGACAGTAGATCTAGATGGTCTGTCATAATGTAAGAGACAGTAGACCTTGCTGCTCTGTCAAAATAAAAATAGAGACAGTAGATCTAGCTGGTCTGTCATAATGTAATAGAGACAGTAGATCTAGCTGGTCTGTCATAATGTAATAAAGACAGTAGATCTAGCTGGTCTGTCAAAATACAATAGAGACAGTAGATCTAGCTGGTCTGTCATGCTTATAAATAGTGACAGTAGATCTAGCTGGTCTGTCATAATGTAATAAAGACAGTAGATCTAGCTGGTCTGTCAAAATACAATACAGACAGTAGATCTAGCTGGTCTGTCATAATGTAATAGAGACAGTAGACTTAGCTGGTCTGTCAAATATAATAGAGACAGTAGATCTAGATGGTCTGTCATAATACAATAGAGACAGTAGATCTAGCTGGTCTGTCATAATATAATAGAGACAGTAGATCTAGCTGGTCTGTCAAAATATAATAGAGACAGTAGATCTAGCTGGACTGTCATAATGTAATAGAGACAGTAGATCGAGCTGGTCTGTCAAAATACAATACAGACAGTAGATCTAGCTGGTCTGTCAAAATGTAATAGAGACAGTAGATCTAGCTGGTCTGTCAAAATGTAATAGAGACAGTAGATCTAGCTGGTCTGTCATAATACAATACAGACAGTAGATCTAGCTGGTCTGTCATAATATAATAGAGACAGCAGATCTAGCTGGTCTGTCATAATATAAAAGAGACAGTAGATCTAGCTGGTATGTCATAATACACTAGAGACAGTAGATATAGCTGGTCTGTCATAATATAATAGAGACATAGAGTAGATCTAGCTGGTCTGTCATAATGTAATAGAGACAGTAGACCTAGCTGGTCTGTCAAATACAATAGAGACAGTAGATCTAGCTGGTCTGTCATAATATAATAGAGACAGAGACAGTAGATCAAGCTGGTCTGTCAAAATACAATAGAGACAGTAGATCTATCTGGTCTGTCAAAATACAATACAGACAGTAGATCAAGCTGGTCTGTCAAAATGTAATAGGGACAGTAGATCGAGCTGGTCTGTCAAAACATAATAGAGACAGTAGATCTAGCTGGTCTGTCAAAATACAATACAGACAGTAGATCTAGCTGGTCTGTCATAATATAATAGAGACAGTAGATCTAGCTGGTCTGTCAAAACATAATAGAGACAGTAGATCTAGCTGGTCTGTCATGTTATACAATAGAGACAGTAGATCTAGCTGGTCTGTCATAATATAATAGAGACCGTAGATCTAGCTGGTCTGTCATAATACAATAGAGACATTAGATATAGATGGTCTGTCATAATATAATAGAGACAGTAGATCTAGCTGGTCTGTCAATGTTATAATAGAGACAGTAGATCAAGCTGGTCTGTCATAATACAATAGAGACAGTAGATATAGATGGTCTGTCAAAATATAATAGAGACAGTAGATCTAGCTGGTCTGTCATAATGTAATAGAGACAGTAGACCTAGCTGGTCTGTCAAAATACAATAGAGACAGTAGATCTAGCTGGTCTGTCATAATACAATAGAGACAGTAGATCTAGCTGGTCTGTCATAATATAATAGAGACAGTAGATCAAGCTGGTCTGTCAAAATACAATAGAGACAGTAGATCTAGCTGGTCTGTCATAATACAATAGAGACAGTAGATATAGATGGTCTGTCATAATATAATAAAAGAGACGATAGATCTGGCTGGTCTGTCATACTATAATAGAGACAGTAGATCTAGCTGGTCTGTCATAATACAATAGAGACAGTAGATCTAGCTGGTCTGTCATAATACAATAGAGACAGTAGATCTAGCTGGTCTGTCAAAATAGAATACAGACAGTAGATCTAGCTGGTCTGTCAAAATGTAATAGAGACAGTAGATCTAGCTGGTCTGTCAAAACATAATAGAGACAGTAGATCTAGCTGGTCTGTCAAATGTAATACAGACAGTAGATCTAGCTGGTCTGTCATAATGTAATAGAGACAGTAGATCTCGCTGGTCTGTCAAAACATAATAGAGACAGTAGATCAAGCTGGTCTGTCAAAATGTAATAGAGACAGTAGATCTAGCTGGTCTGTCAAAAATAATAAAGACAGTCGATCTAGCTGGTCTGTCATAATGTAATAGAGACCATAGATCTAGCTCGTCTGTCATAATACAATAGAGACAGTAGATATAGATGGTCTGTCATAATATAATAGAGACAGTAGACCTAGCTGGTCTGTCAAAATACAATAGAGACAGTAGATCTAGCTGGTCTGTCATAATGGATAAGAGCGTCTGCTAAATGACTTAAATGTAAATGTAAATGTAATACAATAGAGACAGTAGATCTAGCTGGTCTGTCATAATATAATAGAGACAGCAGATCTAGCTGGACTGTCATATTATAAAAGCGACAGTCGATCTAGCTGGTCTGTCATAATATAATAGAGACAGTAGATCGAGCTGGTCTGTCAAAATACAATACAGACAGTAGATCTAGCTGGTCTGTCAAAATGTAATAGAGACAGTAGATCAAGCTGGTCTGTCAAAATACAATACAGACAGTCGATCTAGATGGTCTGTCATAATGTAAGAGACAGTAGACCTTGCTGCTCTGTCAAAATAAAATAGAGACAGTAGATCTTGCTGGTCTGTCATAATGTAATAGAGACAGTAGATCTAGCTGGTCTGTAATAATGTAATAAAGACAGTAGATCTAGCTGGTCTGTCAAAATACAATAGAGACAGTAGATCTAGCTGGTCTGTCATGTTATAAAAGTGACAGTAGATCTAGCTGGTCTGTCATAATGTAATAAAGACAGTAGATCTAGCTGGTCTGTCAAAATACAATACAGACAGTAGATCTAGCTGGTCTGTCATAATGTAATAGAGACAGTAGACTTAGCTGGTCTGTCAAAATACAATAGAGACAGTAGATCTAGATGGTCTGTCATAATACAATAGAGACAGTAGATCTAGCTGGTCTGTCATAATATAATAGAGACAGTCGATCTAGCTGGTCTGTCATAATATAATAGAGACAGCAGATCGAGCTGGTCTGTCATAATATAATAGAGACAGTAGATCGAGCTGGTCTGTCAAAATACAATACAGACAGTAGATCAAGCTGGTCTGTCAAAATGTAATAGAGACAGTAGATCTAGCTGGTCTGTCAAAATGTAATAGAGACAGTAGATCAAGCTGGTCTGTCAAAATACAATACAGACAGTCGATCTAGCTGGTCTGTCATAATGTAATAGAGACAGCAGATCGAGCTGGACTGTCATAATATAAAAGAGACAGTAGATCTAGCTGGTCTGTCATAATACACTAGAGACAGTAGATATAGATGGTCTGTCATAATATAATAGAGACATAGAGACAGAAGATCTAGCTGGTCTGTCATAATGTAATAGAGACAGTAGACCTAGCTGGTCTGTCAAAATACAATAGAGACAGTAGATCTAGCTGGTCTGTCATAATATAATAGAGACAGAGACAGTAGATCAAGCTGGTCTGTCAAAATACAATAGAGACAGTAGATCTATCTGGTCTGTCAAAATACAATACAGACAGTAGATCAAGCTGGTCTGTCAAAATGTAATAGGGACAGTAGATCGAGCTGGTCTGTCAAAACATAATAGAGACAGTAGATCTAGCTGGTCTGTCAAAATACAATACAGACAGTAGATATAGCTGGTCTGTCATAATGTAATAGAGACAGTAGATCTAGCTGGTCTGTCAAAACATAATAGAGACAGTAGATCTAGCTGGACTGTCATGTTATAAAAGCGACAGTAGATCTAGCTGGTCTGTCATAATATAATAGAGACCGTAGATCTAGCTGGTCTGTCATAATACAATAGAGACATTAGATATAGATGGTCTGTCATAATATAATAGAGACAGTAGATCTAGCTGGTCTGCAATGTTATAATAGAGACAGTAGATCAAGCTGGTCTGTCATAATACAATAGAGACAGTAGATATAGATGGTCTGTCATTATATAATAGAGACCGTAGATCTAGCTGGTCTGTCATAATGTAATAGAGACAGTAGACCTAGCTGGTCTGTCAAAATACAATAGAGACAGTAGATCTAGCTGGTCTGTCATAATACAATAGAGACAGTAGATCTAGCTGGTCTGTCATAATATAATAGAGACAGAGACAGTAGATCAAGCTGGTCTGTCAAAATACAATAGAGACAGTAGATCTAGCTGGTCTGTCATAATACAATAGAGACAGTAGATATAGATGGTCTGTCATAATATAATAGAGAAAGAGACGATAGATCTAGATCTGTAGATCTAGCTGGTCTGTCATACTATAATAGAGACCGTAGATCTAGCTGGTCTGTCATAATACAATAGAGACAGTAGATCTAGCTGGTCTGTCATAATACAATAGAGACAGTAGATCTAGCTGGTCTGTCAAAATGTAATAGAGACAGTAGATCTAGCTGGTCTGTCAAAACATAATAGAGACAGTAGATCTAGCTGGTCTGTCAAAATACAATACAGACAGTAGATCTAGCTGGTCTGTCATAATGTAATAGAGACAGTAGATCTCGCTGGTCTGTCAAAACATAATAGAGACAGTAGATCTAGCTGGACTGTCATGTTATAAACGCGACAGTAGATCTAGCTGGTCTGTCATAAAATAATAAAGACAGTAGATCTAGCTGGTCTGTCATAATGTAATAGAGACCATAGATCTAGCTCGTCTGTCATAATACAATAGAGACAGTAGATATAGATGGTCTGTCATAATATAATAGAGACAGTAGACCTAGCTGGTCTGTCAAAATACAATAGAGACAGTAGATCTAGCTGGTCTGTCATAATGGATAAGAGCGTCTGCTAAATGACTTAAATGTAAATGTAAATGTAATACAATAGAGACAGTAGATCTAGCTGGTCTGTCATAATATAATAGAGACAGCAGAAGCTACTGTCAGACAGTCGATCTAGATGGTCTGTCATAATATAATAGAGACAGTAGACCTTGCTGCTCTGTCAAAATAAAATAGAGACAGTAGATCTTGCTGGTCTGTCATAATGTAATAGAGACAGTAGATCAAGCTGGTCTGTCAAAATACAATACAGACAGTCGATCTAGATGGTCTGTCATAATGTAAGAGACAGTAGACCTTGCTGCTCTGTCAAAATAAAATAGAGACAGTAGATCTTGCTGGTCTGTCATAATGTAATAGAGACAGTAGATCTAGCTGGTCTGTCATAATGTAATAAAGACAGTAGATCTAGCTGGTCTGTCAAAATACAATAGAGACAGTAGATCTAGCTGGTCTGTCATGTTATAAAAGTGACAGTAGATCTAGCTGGTCTGTCATAATGTAATAAAGACAGTAGATCTAGCTGGTCTGTCAAAATACAATACAGACAGTAGATCTAGCTGGTCTGTCATAATGTAATAGAGACAGTAGACTTAGCTGGTCTGTCAAAATACAATAGAGACAGTAGATCTAGATGGTCTGTCATAATACAATAGAGACAGTAGATCTAGCTGGTCTGTCATAATATAATAGAGACAGTAGATCTAGCTGGTCTGTCATAATATAATAGAGACAGCAGATCGAGCTGGACTGTCATAATGTAATAGAGACAGTAGATCGAGCTGGTCTGTCAAAATACAATACAGACAGTAGATCAAGCTGGTCTGTCAAAATGTAATAGAGACAGTAGATCTAGCTGGTCTGTCAAAATGTAATAGAGACAGTAGATCAAGCTGGTCTGTCAAAATACAATACAGACAGTCGATCTAGCTGGTCTGTCATAATGTAATAGAGACAGCAGATCGAGCTGGACTGTCATAATATAAAAGAGACAGTAGATCTAGCTGGTATGTCATAATACACTAGAGACAGTAGATATAGATGGTCTGTCATAATATAATAGAGACATAGAGACAGAAGATCTAGCTGGTCTGTCAGCTGGTCTGTCATAATATAATAGAGACGGTAGATCTGGCTGGTCTGTCATACTATAATAGAGACCGTAGATCTAGCTGGTCTGTCATAATACAATAGAGACAGTAGATCTAGCTGGTCTGTCATAATGTAATAGAGACAGTAGATATAGCTGGTCTGTCAAAACATAATAGAGACAGTAGATCTAGCTGGACTGTCATGTTATAAAAGCGACAGTAGATCTAGCTGGTCTGTCATAATATAATAGAGACCGTAGATCTAGCTGGTCTGTCATAATACAATAGAGACATTAGATATAGATGGTCTGTCATAATATAATAGAGACAGTAGATCTAGCTGGTCTGCAATGTTATAATAGAGACAGTAGATCAAGCTGGTCTGTCATAATACAATAGAGACAGTAGATATAGATGGTCTGTCATTATATAATAGAGACCGTAGATCTAGCTGGTCTGTCATAATGTAATAGAGACAGTAGACCTAGCTGGTCTGTCAAAATACAATAGAGACAGTAGATCTAGCTGGTCTGTCATAATACAATAGAGACAGTAGATCTAGCTGGTCTGTCATAATATAATAGAGACAGAGACAGTAGATCAAGCTGGTCTGTCAAAATACAATAGAGACAGTAGATCTAGCTGGTCTGTCATAATACAATAGAGACAGTAGATATAGATGGTCTGTCATAATATAATAGAGAAAGAGACGATAGATCTGGCTGGCCTGTCGTACTATAATAGAGACCGTAGATCTAGCTGGTCTGTCAAAATACAATAGAGACAGTAGATCTAGCTGGTCTGTCATAATACAATAGAGACAGTAGATCTAGCTGGTCTGTCAAAATAGAATACAGACAGGAGATCAAGCTGGTCTGTCAAAATGTAATAGAGACAGTAGATCTAGCTGGTCTGTCAAAACATAATAGAGACAGTAGATCTAGCTGGTCTGTCAAAATACAATACAGACAGTAGATCTAGCTGGTCTGTCATAATGTAATAGAGACAGTAGATCTCGCTGGTCTGTCAAAACATAATAGAGACAGTAGATCTAGCTGGACTGTCATGTTATAAACGCGACAGTAGATCTAGCTGGTCTGTCATAAAATAATAAAGACAGTAGATCTAGCTGGTCTGTCATAATGTAATAGAGACCATAGATCTAGCTCGTCTGTCATAATACAATAGAGACAGTAGATATCGATGGTCTGTCATAATATAATAGAGACAGTAGACCTAGCTGGTCTGTCAAAATACAATAGAGACAGTAGATCTAGCTGGTCTGTCATAATGGATAAGAGCGTCTGCTAAATGACTTAAATGTAAATGTAAATGTAATACAATAGAGACAGTAGATCTAGCTGGTCTGTCATAATATAATAGAGACAGCAGATCTAGCTGGACTGTCATATTATAAAAGCGACAGTCGATCTAGCTGGTCTGTCATAATATAATAGAGACAGTAGATCGAGCTGGTCTGTCAAAATACAATACAGACAGTAGATCTAGCTGGTCTGTCAAAATGTAATAGAGACAGTAGATCAAGCTGGTCTGTCAAAATACAATACAGACAGTCGATCTAGCTGGTCTGTCATAATGTAAGAGACAGTAGACCTTGCTGCTCTGTCAAAATACAATAGAGACAGTAGATCTTGCTGGTCTGTCATAATGTAATAGAGACAGTAGATCTAGCTGGTCTGTCATAATGTAATAAAGACAGTAGATCTAGCTGGTCTGTCAAAATACAATAGAGACAGTAGATCTAGCTGGTCTGTCATGTTATAAAAGTGACAGTAGATCTAGCTGGTCTGTCATAATGTAATAAAGACAGTAGATCTAGCTGGTCTGTCAAAATACAATACAGACAGTAGATCTAGCTGGTCTGTCATAATGTAATAGAGACAGTAGACTTAGCTGGTCTGTCAAAATACAATAGAGACAGTAGATCTAGATGGTCTGTCATAATACAATAGAGACAGTAGATCTAGCTGGTCTGTCATAATATAATAGAGACAGTAGATCTAGCTGGTCTGTCATAATATAATAGAGACAGCAGATCGAGCTGGACTGTCATAATGTAATAGAGACAGTAGATCAAGCTGGTCTGTCAAAATGTAATAGAGACAGTAGATCTAGCTGGTCTGTCAAAATGTAATAGAGACAGTAGATCAAGCTGGTCTGTCAAAATACAATACAGACAGTCGATCTAGCTGGTCTGTCATAATGTAATAGAGACAGCAGATCGAGCTGGACTGTCATAATATAAAAGAGACAGTAGATCTAGCTGGTCTGTCATAATACACTAGAGACAGTAGATATAGATGGTCTGTCATAATATAATAGAGACATAGAGACAGAAGATCTAGCTGGTCTGTCATATTATAATAGAGACGGTAGATCTGGCTGGTCTGTCATACTATAATAGAGACCGTAGATCTAGCTGGTCTGTCATAATACAATAGAGACAGTAGATCTAGCTGGTCTGTCATAATGTAATAGAGACAGTAGACCTAGCTGGTCTGTCAAAATACAATAGAGACAGTAGATCTAGCTGGTCTGTCAAAATACAATACAGACAGTAGATCAAGCTGGTCTGTAAAAATGTAATAGAGACAGTAGATTGAGCTGGTCTGTCAAAACATAATAGAGACAGTAGATCTAGCTGGTCTGTCAAAATACAATACAGACAGTAGATCTAGCTGGACTGTCATGTTATAAAAGTGACAGTAGATCTCGCTGGTCTGTCATAATGTAATAAAGACAGTAGACCTAGCTGGTCTGTCAAAATACAATAGAGACAGTAGATCTAGCTGGTCTGTCATAATACAATAGAGACAGTAGATCTAGCTGGTCTGTCAAAATACAATAGAGACAGTAGATCAAGGTGGTCTGTCAAAATACAATACAGACAGTCGATCTAGCTGGTCTGTCATATTATAAAAGCGACAGTCGATCTAGCTGGTCTGTCATAATATAATAGAGACAGTAGATCGAGCTGGTCTGTCAAAATACAATACAGACAGTAGATCTAGCTGGTCTGTCAAAATGTAATAGAGACAGTAGATCAAGCTGGTCTGTCAAAATACAATACAGACAGTCGATCTAGATGGTCTGTCATAATGTAAGAGACAGTAGACCTTGCTGCTCTGTCAAAATACAATAGAGACAGTAGATCTTGCTGGTCTGTCATAATGTAATAGAGACAGTAGATCTAGCTGGTCTGTCATAATGTAATAAAGACAGTAGATCTAGCTGGTCTGTCAAAATACAATAGAGACAGTAGATCTAGCTGGTCTGTCATGTTATAAAAGTGACAGTAGATCTAGCTGGTCTGTCATAATGTAATAAAGACAGTAGATCTAGCTGGTCTGTCAAAATACAATACAGACAGTAGATCTAGCTGGTCTGTCATAATGTAATAGAGACAGTAGACTTAGCTGGTCTGTCAAAATACAATAGAGACAGTAGATCTAGATGGTCTGTCATAATACAATAGAGACAGTAGATCTAGCTGGTCTGTCATAATATAATAGAGACAGTAGATCTAGCTGGTCTGTCATAATATAATAGAGACAGCAGATCGAGCTGGACTGTCATAATGTAATAGAGACAGTAGATCGAGCTGGTCTGTCAAAATACAATACAGACAGTAGATCAAGCTGGTCTGTCAAAATGTAATAGAGACAGTAGATCTAGCTGGTCTGTCAAAATGTAATAGAGACAGTAGATCAAGCTGGTCTGTCAAAATACAATACAGACAGTCGATCTAGCTGGTCTGTCATAATGTAATAGAGACAGCAGATCGAGCTGGACTGTCATAATATAAAAGAGACAGTAGATCTAGCTGGTCTGTCATAATACACTAGAGACAGTAGATATAGATGGTCTGTCATAATATTATAGACATAGAGACAGAAGATCTAGCTGGTCTGTCATAATATAATAGAGACAGTAGATCTGGCTGGTCTGTCATACTATAATAGAGACCGTAGATCTAGCTGGTCTGTCATAATACAATAGAGACAGTAGATCTAGCTGGTCTGTCATAATGTAATAGAGACAGTAGACCTAGCTGGTCTGTCAAAATACAATAGAGACAGTAGATCTAGCTGGTCTGTCAAAATACAATACAGACAGTAGATCAAGCTGGTCTGTAAAAATGTAATAGAGACAGTAGATCTAGCTGGTCTGTCAAAACATAATAGAGACAGTAGATCTAGCTGGTCTGTCAAAATACAATACAGACAGTAGATCTAGCTGGTCTGTCATAATATAATAAAAGTGACAGTAGATCTAGCTGGTCTGTCATAATGTAATAAAGACAGTAGACCTAGCTGGTCTGTCAAATACAATAGAGACAGTAGATCTAGCTGGTCTGTCATCATACAATAGAGACAGTAGATCTAGCTGGTCTGTCAAAATACAATAGAGACAGTAGATCTAGCTGGTCTGTCATAATATAATAGAGACAGTAGATCTAGCTGGACTGTCATATTATAATAGAGACAGTAGATCTAGCTGGTCTGTCATAATATAATAGAGACAGTAGATCGAGCTGGTCTGTCAAAATAATAGAGACAGTAGATCTAGCTGGTCTGTCAAAATGTAATAGAGACAGTAGATCAAGCTGGTCTGTCAAAATACAATACAGACAGTCGATCTAGATGGTCTGTCATAATATAATAGAGACAGTAGACCTAGCTGCTCTGTCAAAATACAATAGAGACAGTAGATCTTGCTGGTCTGTCATAATGTAATAGAGACAGTAGATCTAGCTGGTCTGTCATAATATAATAAAGACAGTAGATCTAGCTGGTCTGTCAAAATACAATAGAGACAGTAGATCAAGCTGGTCTGTCAAAATACAATACAGACAGTCGATCTAGCTGGTCTGTCATAATGTAATAGAGACAGCAGATCGAGCTGGACTGTCATAATATAAAAGAGACAGTAGATCTAGCTGGTCTGTCATAATACACTAGAGACAGTAGATATAGATGGTCTGTCATAATATTATAGAGACATAGAGACAGAAGATCTAGCTGGTCTGTCATATTATAATAGAGACAGTAGATCTGGCTGGTCTGTCATACTATAATAGAGACAGTAGATCTAGCTGGTCTGTCATAATACAATAGAGACAGTAGATCTAGCTGGTCTGTCATAATGTAATAGAGACAGTAGACCAAGCTGGTCTGTCAAAATACAATAGAGACAGTAGATCTAGCTGGTCTGTCAAAATACAATACAGACAGTAGATCTAGCTGGTCTGTCAAAAATGTAATAGAGACAGTAGATTGAGCTGGTCTGTCAAAACATAATAGAGACAGTAGATCTAGCTGGTCTGTCAAAATACAATACAGACAGTAGATCTAGCTGGTCTGTCATGTTATAAAAGTGACAGTAGATCTCGCTGGTCTGTCATAATGTAATAAAGACAGTAGACCTAGCTGGTCTGTCAAAATACAATAGAGACAGTAGATCTAGCTGGTCTGTCATAATACAATAGAGACAGTAGATCTAGCTGGTCTGTCAAAATACAATAGAGACAGTAGATCTAGCTGGTCTGTCACAATACAATAGAGACAGCAGATCTAGCTGGACTGTCATATTATAAAAGCGACAGTAGATCTAGCTGGTCTGTCATAATATAATAGAGACAGTAGATCGAGCTGGTCTGTCAAAATACAATACAGACAGTAGATCTAGCTGGTCTGTCAAAATGTAATAGAGACAGTAGATCAAGCTGGTCTGTCAAAATACAATACAGACAGTAGATCTAGATGGTCTGTCATAATGTAAAGAGACAGTAGACCTAGCTGTCTGTCAAAATACAATAGAGACAGTAGATCTTGCTGGTCTGTCATAATGTAATAGAGACAGTAGATCTAGCTGGTCTGTCATAATGTAATAAAGACAGTAGATCTAGCTGGTCTGTCAAAATACAATAGAGACAGTAGATCTAGCTGGTCTGTCATGTTATAAAAGTGACAGTAGATCTAGCTGGTCTGTCATAATGTAATAAAGACAGTAGATCTAGCTGGTCTGTCAAAATACAATACAGACAGTAGATCTAGCTGGTCTGTCATAATGTAATAGAGACAGTAGACTTAGCTGGTCTGTCAAAATACAATAGAGACAGTAGATCTAGCTGGTCTGTCATAATACAATAGAGACAGTAGATCTAGCTGGTCTGTCATAATGTAATAGAGACAGTAGACCTAGCTGGTCTGTCAAAATACAATAGAGACAGTAGATCTAGCTGGTCTGTCAAAATACAATACAGACAGTAGATCAAGCTGGTCTGTAAAAATGTAATAGAGACAGTAGATTGAGCTGGTCTGTCAAAACATAATAGAGACAGTAGATCTAGCTGGTCTGTCATAATATAAAAGAGACAGTAGATCTAGCTGGTCTGTCATAATATAAAAGTGACAGTAGATCTAGCTGGTCTGTCATAATGTAATAAAGACAGTAGACCTAGCTGGTCTGTCAAAATACAATAGAGACAGTAGATCTAGCTGGTCTGTCATAATATAATAGAGACAGTAGATCTAGCTGGTCTGTCAAAATACAATAGAGACAGTAGATCTAGCTGGTCTGTCATAATACAATAGAGACAGCAGATCTAGCTGGACTGTCATATTATAAAAGCGACAGTCGATCTAGCTGGTCTGTCATAATATAATAGAGACAGTAGATCGAGCTGGTCTGTCAAAATACAATACAGACAGTAGATCTAGCTGGTCTGTCAAATGTAATAGAGACAGTAGATCAAGCTGGTCTGTCAAAATACAATACAGACAGTCGATCTAGATGGTCTGTCATAATGTAAGAGACAGTAGACCTTGCTGCTCTGTCAAAATACAATAGAGACAGTAGATCTTGCTGGTCTGTCATAATGTAATAGAGACAGTAGATCTAGCTGGTCTGTCATAATGTAATAAAGACAGTAGATCTAGCTGGTCTGTCAAAATACAATAGAGACAGTAGATCTAGCTGGTCTGTCATGTTATAAAGTGACAGTAGATCTAGCTGGTCTGTCATAATGTAATAAAGACAGTAGATCTAGCTGGTCTGTCAAAATACAATACAGACAGTAGATCTAGCTGGTCTGTCATAATGTAATAGAGACAGTAGACTTAGCTGGTCTGTCAAAATACAATAGAGACAGTAGATCTAGATGGTCTGTCATAATACAATAGAGACAGTAGATCTAGCTGGTCTGTCATAATATAATAGAGACAGTAGATCTAGCTGGTCTGTCATAATATAATAGAGACAGCAGATCGAGCTGGACTGTCATAATGTAATAGAGACAGTAGATCGAGCTGGTCTGTCAAAATACAATACAGACAGTAGATCAAGCTGGTCTGTCAAAATGTAATAGAGACAGTAGATCTAGCTGGTCTGTCAAAATGTAATAGAGACAGTAGATCAAGCTGGTCTGTCAAAATACAATACAGACAGTCGATCTAGCTGGTCTGTCATAATGTAATAGAGACAGCAGATCGAGCTGGACTGTCATAATATAAAAGAGACAGTAGATCTAGCTGGTCTGTCATAATATAACTAGAGACAGTAGATATAGATGGTCTGTCATAATATAATAGAGACATAGAGACAGAAGATCTAGCTGGTCTGTCATATTATAATAGAGACAGTAGATCTGGCTGGTCTGTCATAATATAATAGAGACAGTAGATCTAGCTGGTCTGTCATAATATAATAGAGACAGTAGATCTAGCTGGTCTGTCATAATGTAATAGAGACAGTAGACCTAGCTGGTCTGTCAAAATACAATAGAGACAGTAGATCTAGCTGGTCTGTCAAAATACAATAGAGACAGTAGATCAAGCTGGTCTGTCAAAATGTAATAGAGACAGTAGATTGAGCTGGTCTGTCAAAACATAATAGAGACAGTAGATCTAGCTGGTCTGTCAAAATACAATACAGACAGTAGATCTAGCTGGACTGTCATGTTATAAAAGTGACAGTAGATCTAGCTGGTCTGCCATAATATAATAGAGACCGTAGATCTAGCTGGTCTGTCAAAATACAATAGAGACAGTAGATCTAGCTGGTCTGTCATAATACAATAGAGACAGTAGATCTAGCTGGTCTGTCAAAATACAATAGAGACAGTAGATCTAGCTGGTCTGTCATAATACAATAGAGACAGTAGATCTAGCTGGTCTGTCATAATATAAAAGAGACAGTAGATCTAGCTGGTCTGTCATAATACACTAGAGACAGTAGATATAGATGGTCTGTCATAATATAATAGAGACATAGAGACAGAAGATCTAGCTGGTCTGTCATATTATAATAGAGACGGTAGATCTGGCTGGTCTGTCATACTATAATAGAGACCGTAGATCTAGCTGGTCTGTCATAATACAATAGAGACAGTAGATCTAGCTGGTCTGTCATAATGTAATAGAGACAGTAGACCTAGCTGGTCTGTCAAAATACAATAGAGACAGTAGATCTAGCTGGTCTGTCATAATATAATAGAGACAGTAGATCTAGCTGGTCTGTCAAAACATAATAGAGACAGTAGATCTAGCTGGACTGTCATGTTATAAACGCGACAGTAGATCTAGCTGGTCTGTCATAATGTAATAAAGACAGTAGATCTAGCTGGTCTGTCATAATGTAATAGAGACCATAGATCTAGCTCGTCTGTCATAATACAATAGAGACAGTAGATATAGATGGTCTGTCATAATATAATAGCTGGTCTGTCATAATGTAATAGAGACAGTAGATCTAGCTGGACTGTCATGTTATAAACGCGACAGTAGATCTCGCTGGTCTGTCATAATGTAATAAAGACAGTAGATCTAGCTGGTCTGTCATAATGTAATAGAGACCATAGATCTAGCTCGTCTGTCATAATAAAATAGAGACAGTAGATATAGATGGTCTGTCATAATATAATAGAGACAGTAGATCTAGCTGGTCTGTCATGTTATACTAGAGACAGTAGATCTAGCTGGTCTGTCATAATACAATAGAGACAGTAGATATAGATGGTCTGTCATAATATAATATAGACAGAAGATCTATCTGGTCTGTCATAATATAATAGAGACATAGAGACAGTAGATCTCGCTGGTCTGCCATATTATAATAGAGACAGTAGACCTAGCTGGTCTGTCATGTTATAATAGAGACAGTAGATCTCGCTGGTCTGTCATAATACAATAGAGACAGTAGATATAGGTGGTCTGTCATAATATCATAGAGACAGTAGATCGAGCTGGTCTGTCAAAATACAATACAGACAGTAGATCAAGCTGGTCTGTCTAAATGTAATAGAGACAGTAGATCTAGCTGGTCTGTCATAATGTAATAAAGACAGTAGATCTAGCTGGTCTGTCAAAATACAATAGAGACAGTAGATCTAGCTGGTCTGTCATGTTATAAAAGCGACAGTATATCTAGCTGGTCTGTCATAATGTAATAAAGGCAGTAGATCGAGCTGGTCTGTCAACATACAATAGAGACAGTAGATCTAGCTGGTCTGTCATGTTATAAAGCGACAGTAGATCTAGCTGGTCTGTCATAATGTAATAAAGACAGTAGATCTAGCTGGTCTGTCAAAATACAATACAGACAGTAGATCTAGCTGGTCTGTCATAATGTAATAGAGACAGTAGACCTAGCTGGTCTGTCAAAATACAATAGAGACAGTAGATCTAGCTGGTCTGTCATAATACAATAGAGACAGTAGATCTAGCTGGTCTGTGATAATATAATAGAGACAGCAGATCTAGCTGGACTGTCATAATGTAATAGAGACAGTAGATCGAGCTGGTCTGTCAAAATACAATACAGGCAGTAGATCAAGCTGGTCTGTCAAATGTAATAGAGACAGTAGATCTAGCTGGTCTGTCAAAATGTAATAGAGACAGTAGATCAAGCTGGTCTGTCAAAATACAATAGAGACAGTAGATCTTGCTGGTCTGTCATAATGTAATAGAGACAGTAGATCTAGCTGGTCTGTCATATTATAATAGAAACATTAGATCTAGCTGGTCTGTCATAATATAATAGAGAAAGAGACGGTAGATCTGGCTGGTCTGTCATACTATAATAGAGACAGTAGATCTAGCTGGTCTGTCATAATACAATAGAGACAGTAGATCTAGCTGGTCTGTCATTAAAATAGAGACAGTAGATCTAGCTGGTCTGTCAAAATACAATACAGACAGTAGATCTAGCTGGTCTGTCATAATGTAATAGAGACAGTAGATCTCACTGGTCTGTCAAAACATAATAGAGACAGTAGATCTAGCTGGACTGTCATGTTATAAAAGCGACAGTAGATCTAGCTGGTCTGTCATAATGTAATAGAGACAGTAGATCTAGCTGGACTGTCATGTTATAAACAGACAGTAGATCTCGCTGGTCTGTCATAATGTAATAAAGACAGTAGATCTAGCTGGTCTGTCATAATGTAATAGAGACCATAGATCTAGCTCGTCTGTCATAATAAAATAGAGACAGTAGATATAGATGGTCTGTCATAATATAATAGAGACCGTAGATCTAGCTGGTCTGTCAAAATACAATAGAGACAGTAGATCTAGATGGTCTGTCATAATACAATAGAGACAGTAGATCTAGCTGGTCTGTCATAATATAATAGAGACAGAGCCAGTAGATCTCGCTAGATCTAGCTGGTCTGTCATGTTATAAAAGCAGACAGTAGATCTAGCTGGTCTGTCAAAATACAATACAGACAGTAGATCTAGCTGGTCTGTCATAAATGTAATAGAGACAGTAGACCTAGCTGGTCTGTCAAAATACAATAGAGACAGTAGATCTAGATGGTCTGTCATAATACAATAGAGACAGTAGATCTAGCTGGTCTGTCATAATATAATAGAGACAGAGACAGTAGATCTAGCTGGTCTGTCATAATACAATAGAGACAGTAGATCTAGCTGGTCTGTCAAAATACAATACAGACAGTAGATCTAGCTGGTCTGTCATAATGTAATAGAGACAGTAGATCGAGCTGGTCTGTCAAAATATAATAGAGACAGTAGATCTAGCTGGTCTGTCATAATGTAATAGAGACAGTAGATCTAGCTGGTCTGTCATAATATAATAGAGACAGTAGATCTAGCTGGTCTGCCATATTATAATAGAGACAGTAGACCTAGCTGGTCTGTCATGTTATAATAGAGACAGTAGATCTAGCTGGTCTGTCATAATACAATAGAGACAGTAGATACAGGTGGTCTGTCATAATATAATAGAGACCGTAGATCTAGCTGGTCTGTCATAATACAATAGAGACAGTAGATCTAGCTGGTCTGTCATAATACAATAGAGACAGTAGATATAGATGGTCTGTCATAATATAATAGAGACAGTAGATCTAGCTGGTCTGTCAATAATACAATAGAGACAGTAGATCAAGCTGGTCTGTCATAATGGATAAGAGCGTCTGCTAAATGACTTAAATGTAAATGTAAATGTAATACAATAGAGACAGTAGATCTAGCTGGTCTGTCATGTTATAAAAGAGACAGTAGATCTAGCTGGTCTGTCATAATGTAATAGAGACAGTAGATCTAGCTGGTCTGTCAAAATACAATACAGACAGTAGATCTAGCTGGTCTGTCATAATGTAATAGAGACAGTAGATCTAGCTGGTCTGTCAAATACAATAGAGACAGTAGATCTAGCTGGTCTGTCATAATAATAAAATAGAGACAGTAGATCTAGCTGGTCTGTCATAATATAATAGAGACAGCAGATCTAGCTGGTCTGTCATAATGTAATAGAGACAGTAGATCGAGCTGGTCTGTCAAAATACAATACAGGCAGTAGATCAAGCTGGTCTGTCAAAATGTAATAGAGACAGTAGATCTAGCTGGTCTGTCAAAATGTAATAGAGACAGTAGATCAAGCTGGTCTGTCAAAATACAATAGAGACAGTAGATCTTGCTGGTCTGTCATAATGTAATAGAGACAGTAGATCTAGCTGGTCTGTCATATTATAATAGAAACATTAGATCTAGCTGGTCTGTCATAATATAATAGAGAAAGAGACGGTAGATATGGCTGGTCTGTCATACTATAATAGAGACCGTAGATCTAGCTGGTCTGTCATAATACAATAGAGACAGTAGATCTAGCTGGTCTGTCATTAAAATAGAGACAGTAGATCTAGCTGGTCTGTCAAAATACAATACAGACAGTAGATCTAGCTGGTCTGTCATAATGTAATAGAGACAGTAGATCTCACTGGTCTGTCAAAACATAATAGAGACAGTAGATCTAGCTGGACTGTCATGTTATAAAAGCGACAGTAGATCTAGCTGGTCTGTCATAATGTAATAGAGACAGTAGATCTAGCTGGACTGTCATGTTATAAAGCGACAGTAGATCTCGCTGGTCTGTCATAATGTAATAAAGACAGTAGATCTAGCTGGTCTGTCATAATGTAATAGAGACCATAGATCTAGCTCGTCTGTCATAATAAAATAGAGACAGTAGATATAGATGGTCTGTCATAATATAATAGAGACAGTAGATCTAGCTGGTCTGTCATGTTAATATAATAATAATATATGCCATTTAGCTGGTCTGTTATCCAAAGCGACTTACAGTCATGTGTGCATACATTCTACGCTGGTGGTCATATTATAATAGAGACAGTAGACCTAGCTGGTCTGGAAGTAGAACCCACTACCCTGGCGTTACATAGCGTCATGCTCTACCAACTGAGCCACAGAAGGACCACCATGTTATACTAGAGACAGTAGATCTAGCTGGTCTGTCATAATACAATAGAGACAGAAGATATAGATGGTCTGTCATAATTTAATAGAGACAGAAGATCTATCTGGTCTGTCATAATATAATAGAGACATAGAGACAGTAGATCTCGCTGGTCTGCCATATTATAATAGAGACAGTAGACCTAGCTGGTCTGTCATGTTATAATAGAGACAGTAGATCTCGCTGGTCTGTCATAATACAATAGAGACAGTAGATATAGGTGGTCTGTCATAATATAATAGAGACCGTAGATCTAGCTGGTCTGTCATAATACAATAGAGACAGTAGATCTAGCTGGTCTGTCATTACAATAGAGACAGTAGATATAGATGGTCTGTCATAATATAATAGAGACAGTAGACCTAGCTGGTCTGTCAAAATACAATAGAGACAGTAGACCTAGCTGGTCTGTCAAAATACAATAGAGACAGTAGATCTAGCTGTTCTGTCATAATACAATAGAGACAGTAGATCTAGCTGGTCTGTCATAATATAATAGAGACAGAGACAGTAGATCTAGCTGGTCTGTCATAATGTAATAAAGACAGAGATAGTAGATCTAGCTGGTCTGTCAAAATACAATAGAGACAGTAGATCTAGCTGGACTGTCATGTTATACAAAGAGACAGTAGATCTAGCTGGTCTGTCATAATATAATAGAGACCGTCGATCTAGCTGGTCTGTCATAATACAATAGAGACATTAGATACATTTGGTCTGTCATAATACAATAGAGACAGTAGATCTAGCTGGTCTGTCATAATATAATAGAGACCGTAGATCTAGCTGGTCTGTCATAATACAATAGAGACAATAGATCTAGCTGGTCTGTCAAAATAAAATAGAGACAGTAGATCGAGCTGGTCTGTCATAATATAATAGAGTCAGTAGATCTAGCTGGTCTGTCATAATGTAATAAAGACAGTAGATCTAGCTGGCCTGTCAAAATACAATAGAGACAGTAGATCTAGATGGTCTGTCATAATACAATAGAGACAGTAGATCTAGCTGGTCTGTCATAATATAATAGAGACAGTAGATCTAGCTGGTCTGTCATAATGTAATAGAGACCATAGATCTAGCTCGTCTGTCATAATAAAATAGAGACAGTAGATATAGATGGTCTGTCATAATATAATAGAGACAGTAGATCTAGCTGGTCTGTCATGTTAAATATAATAATAATATATGCCATTTAGCTGACGTCTTTATCCAAAGCGACTTACAGTCATGTGTGCATACATTCTACGTATGGGTGGTCCCGGGAATCGAACCCACTACCCTGGCGTTACAAGCGCCATGCTCTACCAACTGAGCCACAGAAGGACCACCATGTTATACTAGAGACAGTAGATCTAGCTGGTCTGTCATAATACAATAGAGACAGAAGATATAGATGGTCTGTCATAATTTAATAGAGACAGAAGATCTATCTGGTCTGTCATAATATAATAGAGACATAGAGACAGTAGATCTAGCTGGTCTGCCATATTATAATAGAGACAGTAGACCTAGCTGGTCTGTCATGTTATAATAGAGACAGTAGATCTCGCTGGTCTGTCATAATACAATAGAGACAGTAGATATAGCTGGTCTGTCATAATACAATAGAGACAGTAGATCTAGCTGGTCTGTCATTACAATAGAGACAGTAGATATAGATGGTCTGTCATAATATAATAGAGACAGTAGACCTAGCTGGTCTGTCAAAATACAATAGAGACAGTAGACCTAGCTGGTCTGTCAAAATACAATAGAGACAGTAGATCTAGCTGTTCTGTCATAATACAATAGAGACAGTAGATCTAGCTGGTCTGTCATAATATAATAGAGACAGAGACAGTAGATCTAGCTGGTCTGTCAAAATACAATAGAGACAGTAGATCTAGCTGGACTGTCATGTTATAAAAGCGACAGTAGATCTAGCTGGTCTGTCATAATATAATAGAGACCGTCGATCTAGCTGGTCTGTCATAATACAATAGAGACATTATATACATTTGGTCTGTCATAATACAATAGAGACAGTAGATCTAGCTGGTCTGTCATAATATAATAGAGACCGTAGATCTAGCTGGTCTGTCATAATACAATAGAGACAATAGATCTAGCTGGTCTGTCAAAATAAAATAGAGACAGTAGATCGAGCTGGTCTGTCATAATGTAATAGAGTCAGTAGATCTCGCTGGTCTGTCATAATGTAATAAAGACAGTAGATCTAGCTGGCCTGTCAAAATACAATAGAGACAGTAGATCTAGATGGTCTGTCATAATACAATAGAGACAGTAGATCTAGCTGGTCTGTCATAATATAATAGAGACAGAGCCAGTAGATCTCGCTGGATTGTCATGTTATAAAAGCGACAGTAGATCTAGCTGGTCTGTCAAAATACAATACAGACAGTAGATCTAGCTGGTCTGTCATAATGTAATAGAGACAGTAGACCTAGCTGGTCTGTCAAAATACAATAGAGACAGTAGATCTAGATGGTCTGTCATAATACAATAGAGACAGTAGATCTAGCTGGTCTGTCATAATATAATAGAGACAGAGACAGTAGATCTAGCTGGACTGTCATAATACAATAGAGACAGTAGATCGAGCTGGTCTGTCAAAATACAATACAGACAGTAGATCTAGCTGGTCTGTCATAATGTAATAGAGACAGTAGATCGAGCTGGTCTGTCAAAATACAATACAGACAGTAGATCGAGCTGGTCTGTCATAATGTAATAGAGACAGTAGATCTATCTGGTCTGTCAAAACATAATAGAGACAGTAGATCTAGCTGGACTGTCATAATATAATAGAGACCGTCGATCTAGCTGGTCTGTCATGCTATAATAGAGACAGTAGATCTCGCTGGTCTGTCATAATACAATAGAGACAGTAGATACAGGTGGTCTGTCATAATATAATAGAGACCGTAGATCTAGCTGGTCTGTCATAATACAATAGAGACAGTAGATCTAGCTGGTCTGTCATTACAATAGAGACAGTAGATATAGATGGTCTGTCATAATATAATAGAGACAGTAGACCTAGCTGGTCTGTCAAAATACAATAGAGACAGTAGATCTAGCTGGTCTGTCATAATGGATAAGAGCGTCTGCTAAATGACTTAAATGTAAATGTAAATGTAATACAATAGAGACAGTAGATCTAGCTGGTCTGTCATAATATAACAGAGACAGCAGATCTAGCTGAACTGTCATATTATAAAAGCGACATTCGATCTGGCTGGTCTGTCATAATATAATAGAGACAGTAGATCGAGCTGGTCTGTCAAAATACAATACAGACAGTCGATCTAGCTGGTCTGTCATAATGTAAGAGACAGTAGACCTTGCTGCTCTGTCAAAATACAATAGAGACAGTAGATCTTGCTGGTCTGTCATAATGTAATAGAGACAGTAGATCTAGCTGGTCTGTCAAAATACAATACAGACAGTAGATCTAGCTGGTCTGTCATAATGTAATAGAGACAGTAGGTCTAGCTGGTCTGTCATGTTATAAAAGCGACAGTAGATCTCGCTGGTCTGTCATAACATAATAAAGACAGTAGGTCTAGCTGGTCTGTCAAAATACAATACAGACAGTAGATCTAGCTGGTCTGTCATAATGTAATAGAGACAGTAGGTCTAGCTGGTCTGTCAAAATACAATACAGACAGTAGATCTAGCTGGTCTGTCATAATGTAATAGAGACAGTAGACCTAGCTGGTCTGTCAAAATACAATAGAGACAGTAGATCTAGCTGGTCTGTCATAATATAATAGAGACAGCAGATCGAGCTGGACTGTCATAATGTAATAGAGACAGTAGATCGAGCTGGTCTGTCAAAATACAATACAGACAGTAGATCAAGCTGGTCTGTCAAAATGTAATAGAGACAGTAGATCTAGCTGGTCTGTCAAAATGTAATAGAGACAGTAGATCAAGCTGGTCTGTCAAAATACAATACAGACAGTCGATCTAGCTGGTCTGTCATAATGTAATAGAGACAGCAGATCGAGCTGGACTGTCATAATGTAATAGAGACAGTAGATCTAGCTGGTCTGTCATAATATAATAGAGACAGCAGATCGAGCTGGACTGTCATAATGTAATAGAGACAGTAGATCGAGCTGGTCTGTCAAAATACAATACAGACAGTAGATCTAGCTGGTCTGTCATAATATAATAGAGACAGCAGATCGAGCTGGACTGTCATAATGTAATAGAGACAGTAGATCGAGCTGGTCTGTCAAAATACAATACAGACAGTAGACCTTGCTGGTCTGTCAAAATACAATAGAGACAGTAGATCTTGCTGGTCTGTCATAATGTAATAGAGACAGTAGATCTAGCTGGTCTGTCATAATGTAATAAAGACAGTAGATCTAGCTGGTCTGTCAAAATACAATAGAGACCGTAGATCTAGCTGGTCTGTCATAATACAATAGAGACAGTAGATATAGATGGTCTGTCATAATAAAATAGAGACAGTAGATCTAGCTGGTCTGTCATAATACAACAGAGACAGTAGATATAGATGTTCTGTCATAATATAATAGAGACATAAAGACAGAAGATCTAGCTGGTCTGTCATAATATAAAAGAGACAGTAGATCTAGCTGGTCTGTCATAATACAATAGAGACAGTAGATATAGATGGTCTGTCATAATATAATAGAGACATAGAGACAGAAGATCTAGCTGGTCTGTCATAATATAATAGAGAAAGAGACGGTAGATCTGGCTGGTCTGTCATACTATAATAGAGACAGTAGATCTAGCTGGTCTGTCATAATACAATAGAGACAGTAGATCTAGCTGGTCTGTCATAATACAATAGAGACAGTAGATCTAGCTGGTCTGTCAAAATACAATACAGACAGTAGATCAAGCTGGTCTGTCAAAATGTAATAGAGACAGTAGATCTAGCTGGTCTGTCAAAATACAATACAGACAGTAGAGCTAGCTGGTCTGTCATAATGTAATAGAGACAGTAGATCTCGCTGGTCTGTCAAAACATAATAGAGACAGTAGATCTAGCTGGTCTGTCATAATATAATAAACACAGTAGATCTAGCTGGTCTGTCATAATGTAATAGAGACCATAGATCTAGCTCGTCTGTCATAATACAATAGAGACAGTAGATATAGATGGTCTGTCATAATATAATAGAGACAGTAGACCTAGCTGGTCTGTCAAAATACAATAGAGACAGTAGATCTAGCTGTTCTGTCATAATACAATAGAGACAGTAGATCTAGCTGGTCTGTCATAATATAATAGAGACAGAGACAGTAGATCTAGCTGGTCTGTCATAATGTAATAAAGACAGAGATAGTAGATCTAGCTGGTCTGTCAAAATACAATAGAGACAGTAGATCTAGCTGGTCTGTCAAAATACAATACAGACAGTAGATCAAGCTGGTCTGTCATAATACAATAGAGACAGTAGATACAGGTGGTCTGTCATAATATAATAGAGACCGTAGATCTAGCTGGTCTGTCATAATACAATAGAGACAGTAGATCTAGCTGGTCTGTCATTACAATAGAGACAGTAGATATAGATGGTCTGTCATAATATAATAGAGACAGTAGACCTAGCTGGTCTGTCAAAATACAATAGAGACAGTAGATCTAGATGGTCTGTCATAATACAATAGAGACAGTAGATCTAGCTGGTCTGTCATAATATAATAGAGACAGAGACAGTAGATCTAGCTGGACTGTCATAATACAATAGAGACAGTAGATCGAGCTGGTCTGTCAAAATACTATACAGACAGTAGATCTAGCTGGTCTGTCATAATGTAATAGAGACAGTAGATCGAGCTGGTCTGTCAAAATACAATACAGACAGTAGATCGAGCTGGTCTGTCATAATACAATAGAGACAGTAGATCGAGCTGGTCTGTCAAAATGTAATAAAGACAGTAGATCTAGCTGGCCTGTCAAAATACAATAGAGACAGTAGATCTAGATGGTCTGTCATAATACAATAGAGACAGTAGATCTAGCTGGTCTGTCATAATATAATAGAGACAGAGACAGTAGATCTCGCTGGATTGTCATGTTATAAAAGCGACAGTAGATCTAGCTGGTCTGTCAAAATACAATACAGACAGTAGATCTAGCTGGTCTGTCATAATGTAATAGAGACAGTAGACCTAGCTGGTCTGTCAAAATACAATAGAGACAGTAGATCTAGATGGTCTGTCATAATACAATAGAGACAGTAGATCTAGCTGGTCTGTCATAATATAATAGAGACAGAGACAGTAGATCTAGCTGGACTGTCATAATACAATAGAGACAGTAGATCGAGCTGGTCTGCCAAAATACAATACAGACAGTAGATCTAGCTGGTCTGTCATAATGTAATAGAGACAGTAGATCGAGCTGGTCTGTCAAAATACAATACAGACAGTAGATCGAGCTGGTCTGTCATAATGTAATAGAGACAGTAGATCTTGCTGGTCTGTCATAATATAATAGAGACAGAAGATCTATCTGGTCTGTCATAATATAATAGAGACATAGAGACAGTAGATCTCGCTGGTCTGCCATATTATAATAGAGACCGTAGACCTAGTTGGTCTGTCATGCTATAATAGAGACAGTAGATCTCGCTGGTCTGTCATAATACAATAGAGACAGTAGATACAGGTGGTCTGTCATAATATAATAGAGACCGTAGATCTAGCTGGTCTGTCATAATACAATAGAGACAGTAGATCTAGCTGGTCTGTCATTACAATAGAGACAGTAGATATAGATGGTCTGTCATAATATAATAGAGACAGTAGACCTAGCTGGTCTGTCAAAATACAATAGAGACAGTAGATCTAGCTGTTCTGTCATAATACAATAGAGACAGTAGATCTAGCTGGTCTGTCATAATATAATAGAGACAGAGACAGTAGATCTAGCTGGTCTGTCATAATGTAATAAAGACAGAGATAGTAGATCTAGCTGGTCTGTCAAAATACAATAGAGACAGTAGATCTAGCTGGTCTGTCAAAATACAATACAGACAGTAGATCAAGCTGGTCTGTCAAAATGTAATAGAGACAGTAGATCTATCTGGTCTGTCAAAACATAATAGAGACAGTAGATCTAGCTGGACTGTCATGTTATAAAAGCGACAGTAGATCTAGCTGGTCTGTCATAATATAATAGAGACCGTCGATCTAGCTGGTCTGTCATAATACAATAGAGACATTATATACATTTGGTCTGTCATAATACAATAGAGACAGTAGATCTAGCTGGTCTGTCATGTTATAATAGAGACAGTAGATCTAGCTGGTCTGTCATAATACAATAGAGACAGTAGATATAGATGGTCTGTCATAATACAATAGAGACAGTAGATCTAGCTGGTCTGTCATAATATAATAGAGACAGAGACAGTAGATCTAGCTGGTCTGTCATAATGTGATAGAGACCATAGATCTAGCTCGTCTGTCATAATACAATAGAGACAGTAGATATAGATGGTCTGTCATAATATAATAGAGACAGTAGATCTAGCTGGTCTGTCATGTTATACTAGAGACAGTAGATCTAGCTGGTCTGTCATAATACAATAGAGACAGTAGATATAGATGGTCTGTCATAATATAATAGAGACAGAAGATCTATCTGGTCTGTCATAATTTAATAGAGACATAGAGACAGTAGATCTCGCTGGTCTGCCATATTATAATAGAGACAGTAGACCTAGCTGGTCTGTCATGTTATAATAGAGACCGTAGATCTAGCTGGTCTGTCATAATACAATAGAGACAGTAGATCTAGCTGGTCTGTCATTACAATAGAGACAGTAGATATAGATGGTCTGTCATAATATAATAGAGACAGTAGACCTAGCTGGTCTGTCAAAATACAATAGAGACAGTAGATCTAGCTGTTCTGTCATAATACAATAGAGACAGTAGATCTAGCTGGTCTGTCATAATATAATAGAGACAGAGACAGTAGATCTAGCTGGTCTGTCATAATGTAATAAAGACAGAGATAGTAGATCTAGCTGGTCTGTCAAAATACAATAGAGACAGTAGATCTAGCTGGTCTGTCAAAATACAATACAGACAGTAGATCAAGCTGGTCTGTCAAAATGTAATAGAGACAGTAGATCTATCTGGTCTGTCAAAACATAATAGAGACAGTAGATCTAGCTGGACTGTCATGTTATAAAAGAGACAGTAGATCTAGCTGGTCTGTCATAATATAATAGAGACCGTCGATCTAGCTGGTCTGTCATAATACAATAGAGACATTATATACATTTGGTCTGTCATAATACAATAGAGACAGTAGATCTAGCTGGTCTGTCATAATATAATAAAGACAGCAGATCTAGCTGGTCTGTCATAATACAATAGAGACAGTAGATCTAGCTGGTCTGTCATAATACAATAGAGACAGTAGATCGAGCTGGTCTGTCAAAATACAATACAGACAGTAGATCTAGCTGGTCTGTCATAATGTAATAGAGACAGTAGATCGAGCTTGTCTGTCAAAATACAATACAGACAGTAGATCGAGCTGGTCTGTCATAATGTAATAGAGACAGTAGATCTAGCTGGTCTGTCAAAACATAATAGAGACAGTAGATCTAGCTGGACTGTCATGTTATAAAAGCGACAGTAGATCTCGCTGGTCTGTCATAATACAATAGAGACAGTAGATCGAGCTGGTCTGTCAAAATACAATAGAGACAGTAGATCTAGCTGGTCTGTCATAATACAATAGAGACAGTAGATCTAGATGGTCTGTCATAATATAATAGAGACAGTAGATCAAGCTGGTCTGTCAAAATACAATAGAGACAGTAGATCTAGCTGGTCTGTCAAAATATAATAAAGACAGCAGATCTAGCTGGTCTGTCAAAACATAATAGAGACAGTAGATCTAGCTGGACTGTCATGTTATAAAAGCGACAGTAGATCTCGCTGGTCTGTCAAAATACAATACAGACAGTATATCTAGCTGGTCTGTCATAATGTAATAGAGACAGTAGACCTAGCTGGTCTGTCAAAATACAATAGAGACAGTAGATCTAGCTGGTCTGTCATAATACAATAGAGACAGTAGATCTAGCTGGTCTGTCATAATATAATAGAGACAGAGACAGTAGATCAAGCTGGTCTGTCAAAATACTATAGAGACAGTAGATCGAGCTGGTGTGTCAAAACATAATAGAGACAGTAGACCTAGCTGGTCTGTCAACATACAGTAGAGACAGTAGATCTAGCTGGTCTGTCATAATACAATAGAGACAGTAGATATAGCTGGTCTGTCATAATATAATAGAGACAGAGACAGTAGATCTAGCTGGTCTGTCAAAATACAATACAGACAGTAGATCTAGCTGGTCTGTCATAATATAATAAAGACAGCAGATCTAGCTGGTCTGTCATAATACAATAGAGACAGTAGATCGAGCTGGTCTGTCATAATACAATAGAGACAGTAGATCGAGCTGGTCTGTCAAAATACAATACAGACAGTAGATCTAGCTGGTCTGTCATAATGTAATAGAGACAGTAGATCGAGCTGGTCTGTCAAAATACAATACAGACAGTAGATCGAGCTGGTCTGTCATAATGTAATAGAGACAGTAGACCTAGCTGGTCTGTCAAAATACAATAGAGACAGTAGATCTAGCTGGACTGTCATAATACAATAGAGACAGTAGATCTAGCTGGTCTGTCATAATATAATAGAGACAGAGACAGTAGATCAAGCTGGTCTGTCAAAATACAATAGAGACAGTAGATCTAGCTGGTCTGTCAAAATACAATACAGACAGTAGATCAAGCTGGTCTGTCAAAATGTAATAGAGACAGTAGATCGAGCTGGTCTGTCAAAACATAATAGAGACAGTAGATCTAGCTGGTCTGTCAAAATACAATACAGACAGTAGATCTAGCTGGACTCTCATGTTATAAAAGCGACAGTAGATCTCGCTGGTCTGTCATAATGTAATAAAGACAGTAGATCTAGCTGGTCTGTCATAATATAATAAAGACAGCAGACCTAGCTGGTCTGTCATAATACAATAGAGACAGTAGATCTAGCTGGTCTGTCATAATACAATAGAGACAGTAGACCTAGCTGGTCTGTCATAATATAATAAAGACAGCAGATCTAGCTGGTCTGTCATAATACAATAGAGACAGTAGATCTAGCTGGTCTGTCATAATACAATAGAGACAGTAGATCGAGCTGGTCTGTCAAAATACAATACAGACAGTAGATCTCGCTGGTCTGTCATAATGTAATAGAGACAGTAGACCTAGCTGGTCTGTCAAAATACAATAGAGACAGTAGATCTAGCTGGTCTGTCAAAATACAATAGAGACAGTAGACCTAGCTGGTCTGTCAAAATACAATACAGACAGTAGATCAAGCTGGTCTGTCAAAATGTAATAGAGACAATAGATCGAGCTGGTCTGTCATAATGTAATAGAGACAGTAGATCGAGCTGGTCTGTCAAAACATAATAGAGACAGTAGATCTAGCTGGTGTGTCAAAACATAATAGAGACAGTAGATCTAGCTGGACTGTCAAAATACAATACAGACAGTAGATCGAGCTGGTCTGTCATAATGTAATAGAGACAGTAGATCTAGCTGGTCTGTCAAAACATAATAGAGACAGTAGATCTAGCTGGACTGTCAAAATACAATACAGACAGTAGATCTAGCTGGACTGTCATGTTATAAAAGCGACAGTAGATCTCGCTGGTCTGTCATAATGTAATAAAGACAGTAGATCTAGCTGGTCTGTCAAAATACAATACAGACAGTAGATCTAGCTGGTCTGTCATAATGTAATAGAGACAGTAGACCTAGCTGGTCTGTCAAAATACAATAGAGACAGTAGATCTAGCTGGTCTGTCATAATGTAATAGAGACAGTAGATCTAGCTGGTCTGTCATAATATAATAGAGACAGAGACAGTAGATCAAGCTGGTCTGTCAAAATACAATAGAGACAGTAGATCTAGCTGGTCTGTCAAAATACAATACAGACAGTAGATCAAGCTGGTCTGTCAAAATGTAATAGAGACAATAGATCGAGCTGGTCTGTCATAATGTAATAGAGACAGTAGATCTAGCTGGTCTGTCAAAACATAATAGAGACAGTAGATCTAGCTGGACTGTCAAAATACAATACAGACAGTAGATCGAGCTGGTCTGTCATAATGTAATAGAGACAGTAGATCTAGCTGGTCTGTCATAATATAATAAAGACAGCAGATCTAGCTGGTCTGTCATAATACAATAGAGACAGTAGATCTAGCTGGTCTGTCATAATACAATAGAGACAGTTGATCAGCTGGTCTGTCAAAATACAATACAGACAGTAGATCTAGCTGGTCTGTCATAATGTAATAGAGACAGTAGACCTAGCTGGTCTGTCAAAATACAATAGAGACAGTAGATCTAGATGGTCTGTCATAATACAATAGAGACAGTAGATCTAGCTGGTCTGTCATAATATAATAGAGACAGAGACAGTAGATCAAGCTGGTCTGTCAAAATCCAATACAGACAGTAGATCAAGCTGGTCTGTCAAAATGTAATAGAGACAGTAGATCGAGCTGGTCTGTCAAAACATAATAGAGACAGTAGATCTAGCTGGTGTCAAAACATAATAGAGACAGTAGATCTAGCTGGACTGTCAAAATACAATACAGACAGTAGATCGAGCTGGTCTGTCATAATGTAATAGAGACAGTAGATCTAGCTGGTCTGTCAAAACATAATAGAGACAGTAGATCTAGCTGGACTGTCAAAATACAATACAGACAGTAGATCTAGCTGGACTGTCATGTTATAAAAGCGACAGTAGATCTCGCTGGTCTGTCATAATGTAATAAAGACAGTAGATCTAGCTGGTCTGTCAAAATACAATACAGACATTAGATCTAGCTGGTCTGTCATAATGTAATAGAGACAGTAGACCTAGCTGGTCTGTCAAAATACAATAGAGACAGTAGATCTAGCTCGTCTGTCATAATACAATAGAGACAGTAGATCTAGCTGGTCTGTCATAATATAATAGAGACAGAGACAGTAGATCAAGCTGGTCGGTCAAAATACAATAGAGACAGTAGATCTAGCTGGTCTGTCAAAATACAATACAGACAGTAGATCAAGCTGGTCTGTCAAAATGTAATAGAGACAGTAGATCGAGCTGGTCTGTCAAAACATAATAGAGACAGTAGATCTAGCTGGTCTGTCAAAATACAATACAGACAGTAGATCTAGCTGGACTCTCATGTTATAAAAGCGACAGTAGATCTCGCTGGTCTGTCATAATATAATAAAGACAGCAGACCTAGCTGGTCTGTCATAATACAATAGAGACAGTAGATCTAGCTGGTCTGTCATAATACAATAGAGACAGTAGACCTAGCTGGTCTGTCATAATATAATAAAGACAGCAGATCTAGCTGGTCTGTCATAATACAATAGAGACAGTAGATCTAGCTGGTCTGTCATAATACAATAGAGACAGTAGATCGAGCTGGTCTGTCAAAATACAATACAGACAGTAGATCTCGCTGGTCTGTCATAATGTAATAGAGACAGTAGACCTAGCTGGTCTGTCAAAATACAATAGAGACAGTAGATCTAGCTGGTCTGTCATAATACAATAGAGACAGTAGATCTAGCTGGTCTGTCATAATATAATAGAGACAGAGACAGTAGATCAAGCTGGTCTGTCAAAATCCAATACAGACAGTAGATCAAGCTGGTCTGTCAAAATGTAATAGAGACAGTAGATCGAGCTGGTCTGTCAAAACATAATAGAGACAGTAGATCTAGCTGGTGTGTCAAAACATAATAGAGACAGTAGATCTAGCTGGACTGTCAAAATACAATACAGACAGTAGATCGAGCTGGTCTGTCAAAATACAATACAGACAGTAGATCTAGCTGGACTGTCATGTTATAAAAGCGACAGTAGATCTCGCTGGTCTGTCATAATGTAATAGAGACAGTAGATCTAGCTGGTCTGTCATAATATAATAAAGACAGCAGATCTAGCTGGTCTGTCATAATACAATAGAGACAGTAGATCTAGCTGGTCTGTCATAATACAATAGAGACAGTAGATCGAGCTGGTCTGTCAAAATACAATACAGACAGTAGATCTCGCTGGTCTGTCATAATGTAATAGAGACAGTAGACCTAGCTGGTCTGTCAAAATACAATAGAGACAGTAGATCTAGCTGGTCTGTCATAATACAATAGAGACAGTAGATCTAGCTGGTCTGTCATAATATAATAGAGACAGAGACAGTAGATCAAGCTGGTCTGTCAAAATCCAATACAGACAGTAGATCAAGCTGGTCTGTCAAAATGTAATAGAGACAGTAGATCGAGCTGGTCTGTCAAAACATAATAGAGACAGTAGATCTAGCTGGTGTGTCAAAACATAATAGAGACAGTAGATCTAGCTGGACTGTCAAAATACAATACAGACAGTAGATCGAGCTGGTCTGTCATAATGTAATAGAGACAGTAGATCTAGCTGGTCTGTCAAAACATAATAGAGACAGTAGATCTAGCTGGACTGTCAAAATACAATACAGACAGTAGATCTAGCTGGACTGTCATGTTATAAAAGCGACAGTAGATCTCGCTGGTCTGTCATAATGTAATAAAGACAGTAGATCTAGCTGGTCTGTCAAAATACAATACAGACATTAGATCTAGCTGGTCTGTCATAATGTAATAGAGACAGTAGACCTAGCTGGTCTGTCAAAATACAATAGAGACAGTAGATCTAGCTCGTCTGTCATAATACAATAGAGACAGTAGATCTAGCTGGTCTGTCATAATATAATAGAGACAGAGACAGTAGAGCAAGCTGGTCGGTCAAAATACAATAGAGACAGTAGATCTAGCTGGTCTGTCAAAATACAATACAGACAGTAGATCAAGCTGGTCTGTCAAAATGTAATAGAGACAATAGATCGAGCTGGTCTGTCATAATGTAATAGAGACAGTAGATCTAGCTGGTCTGTCAAAACATAATAGAGACAGTAGATCTAGCTGGACTGTCAAAATACAATACAGACAGTAGATCGAGCTGGTCTGTCATAATGTAATAGAGACAGTAGATCTAGCTGGTCTGTCAAAACATAATAGAGACAGTAGATCTAGCTGGACTGTCAAAATACAATACAGACAGTAGATCTAGCTGGACTGTCATGTTATAAAAGCGACAGTAGATCTCGCTGGTCTGTCATAATGTAATAAAGACAGTAGATCTAGCTGGTCTTTCAAAATACAATACAGACAGTAGATCTAGCTGGTCTGTCAAAATACAATACAGACAGTAGATCTAGCTGGACTGTCATGTTATAAAAGCGACAGTAGATCTCGCTGGTCTGTCATAATGTAATAAAGACAGTAGATCAAGCTGGTCTGTCATAATACAATAGAGACAGTAGATCTAGCTGGTCTGTCATAATACAATAGAGACAGCAGATCGAGCTGGTCTGTCAAAATACAATACAGACAGTAGATCGAGCTGGTCTGTCATAATGTAATAGAGACAGTAGATCTAGCTGGTCTGTCAAAACATAATAGAGACAGTAGATCTAGCTGGACTGTCATGTTATAAAAGCGACAGTAGATCTCGCTGGTCTGTCAAAATACAATACAGACAGTATATCTAGCTGGTCTGTCATAATGTAATAGAGACAGTAGACCTAGCTGGTCTGTCAAAATACAATAGAGACAGTAGATCTAGCTGGTCTGTCAAAATATAATAAAGACAGCAGATCTAGCTGGTCTGTCATAATACAACAGAGACAGTAGATATAGCTGGTCTGTCATACTACAATAGAGACAGTAGATCTAGCTGGACTGTCATGTTATAAAAGCGACAGTAGATCTCGCTGGTCTGTCAAAATACAATACAGACAGTAGATCTAGCTGGTCTGTCATAATGTAATAGAGACAGTAGACCTAGCTGGTCTGTCAAAATACAATAGAGACAGTAGATCTAGCTGGTCTGTCATAATACAATAGAGACAGTAGATCTAGCTGTTCTGTCATAATATAATAGAGACAGAGACAGTAGATCAAGCTGGTCCGTCAAAATACTATAGAGACAGTAGATCTAGCTGGTGTGTCAAAACATAATAGAGACAGTAGACCTAGCTGGTCTGTCAAAATACAATAGAGACAGTAGATCTAGCTGGTCTGTCATAATATAATAAAGACAGCAGATCTAGCTGGTCTGTCATAATACAATACAGACAGTAGATCTAGCTGGACTGTCATGTTATAAAAGCGACAGTAGATCTCGCTGGTCTGTCATAATGTAATAAAGACAGTAGATCTAGCTGGTCTGTCAAAATACAATACAGACATTAGATCTAGCTGGTCTGTCATAATGTAATAGAGACAAAGACAGTAGATCTAGCTGGTCTGTCAAAATACAATAGAGACAGTAGATCTAGCTGGTCTGTCAAAATACAATAGAGACAGTAGATCTAGCTGGTCTGTCATAATATAATAAAGACAGCAGATCTAGCTGGTCTGTCATAATACAATACAGACAGTAGATCTAGCTGGACTGTCATGTTATAAAAGCGACAGTAGATCTCGCTGGTCTGTCATAATGTAATAAAGACAGTAGATCTAGCTGGTCTGTCAAAATACAATACAGACATTAGATCTAGCTGGTCTGTCATAATGTAATAGAGACAGTAGACCTAGCTGGTCTGTGAAAATACAATAGAGACAGTAGATCTAGCTCGTCTGTCATAATACAATAGAGACAGTAGATCTAGCTGGTCTGTCATAATATAATAGAGACAGAGACAGTAGATCAAGCTGGTCGGTCAAAATACAATAGAGACAGTAGATCTAGCTGGTCTGTCAAAATACAATACAGACAGTAGATCAAGCTGGTCTGTCAAAATGTAATAGAGACAGTAGATCGAGCTGGTCTGTCAAAACATAATAGAGACAGTAGATCTAGCTGGTCTGTCAAACTACAATACAGACAGTAGATCTAGCTGGACTCTCATGTTATAAAAGCGACAGTAGATCTCGCTGGTCTGTCATAATATAATAAAGACAGCAGACCTAGCTGGTCTGTCATAATACAATAGAGACAGTAGATCTAGCTGGTCTGTCATAATACAATAGAGACAGTAGACCTAGCTGGTCTGTCATAATATAATAAAGACAGCAGATCTAGCTGGTCTGTCATAATACAATAGAGACAGTAGATCTAGCTGGTCTGTCATAATACAATAGAGACAGTAGATCGAGCTGGTCTGTCAAAATACAATACAGACAGTAGATCTCGCTGGTCTGTCATAATGTAATAGAGACAGTAGACCTAGCTGGTCTGTCAAAATACAATAGAGACAGTAGATCTAGCTGGTCTGTCATAATACAATAGAGACAGTAGATCTAGCTGGTCTGTCATAATATAATAGAGACAGAGACAGTAGATCAAGCTGGTCTGTCAAAATCCAATACAGACAGTAGATCAAGCTGGTCTGTCAAAATGTAATAGAGACAGTAGATCGAGCTGGTCTGTCAAAACATAATAGAGACAGTAGATCTAGCTGGTGTGTCAAAACATAATAGAGACAGTAGATCTAGCTGGACTGTCAAAATACAATACAGACAGTAGATCGAGCTGGTCTGTCAAAATACAATACAGACAGTAGATCTAGCTGGACTGTCATGTTATAAAAGCGACAGTAGATCTCGCTGGTCTGTCATAATGTAATAGAGACAGTAGACCTAGCTGGTCTGTCAAAATACAATAGAGACAGTAGATCTAGCTGGTCTGTCATAATACAATAGAGACAGTAGATCTAGCTGGTCTGTCATAATATAATAGAGACAGAGACAGTAGATCAAGCTGGTCTGTCAAAATACTATAGAGACAGTAGATCGAGCTGGTGTGTCAAAACATGATAGAGATAGTAGACCTAGCTGGTCTGTCAAAATACAATACAGACAGTAGATCAAGCTGGTCTGTCAAAATGTAATAGAGACAATAGATCGAGCTGGTCTGTCATAATGTAATAGAGACAGTAGATCTAGCTGGTCTGTCAAAACATAATAGAGACAGTAGATCTAGCTGGACTGTCAAAATACAATACAGACAGTAGATCGAGCTGGTCTGTCATAATGTAATAGAGACAGTAGATCTAGCTGGTCTGTCATAATATAATAAAGACAGCAGATCTAGCTGGTCTGTCATAATACAATAGAGACAGTAGATCTAGCTGGTCTGTCATAATACAATAGAGACAGTAGATCTAGCTGGTCTGTCAAAATACAATACAGACAGTAGATCGAGCTGGTCTGTCAAAATACAATACAGACAGTAGATCTAGCTGGTCTGTCATAATGTAATAGAGACAGTAGACCTAGCTGGTCTGTCAAAATACAATAGAGACAGTAGATCTAGCTGGTCTGTCATAATACAATAGAGACAGTAGATCTAGCTGTTCTGTCATAATATAATAGAGACAGAGACAGTAGATCAAGCTGGTCCGTCAAAATACTATAGAGACAGTAGATCTAGCTGGTGTGTCAAAACATAATAGAGACAGTAGACCTAGCTGGTCTGTCAAAATACAATAGAGACAGTAGATCTAGCTGGTCTGTCATAATACAATAGAGACAGTAGATCTAGCTGGTCTGTCATAATATAATAGAGACAAAGACAGTAGATCTAGCTGGTCTGTCAAAATACAATAGAGACAGTAGATCTAGCTGGTCTGTCAAAATACAATAGAGACAGTAGATCTAGCTGGTCTGTCATAATATAATAAAGACAGCAGATCTAGCTGGTCTGTCATAATACAATACAGACAGTAGATCTAGCTGGACTGTCATGTTATAAAAGCGACAGTAGATCTCGCTGGTCTGTCATAATGTAATAAAGACAGTAGATCTAGCTGGTCTGTCAAAATACAATACAGACATTAGATCTAGCTGGTCTGTCATAATGTAATAGAGACAGTAGACCTAGCTGGTCTGTCAAAATACAATAGAGACAGTAGATCTAGCTCGTCTGTCATAATACAATAGAGACAGTAGATCTAGCTGGTCTGTCATAATATAATAGAGACAGAGACAGTAGATCAAGCTGGTCGGTCAAAATACAATAGAGACAGTAGATCTAGCTGGTCTGTCAAAATACAATACAGACAGTAGATCAAGCTGGTCTGTCAAAATGTAATAGAGACAGTAGATCGAGCTGGTCTGTCAAAACATAATAGAGACAGTAGATCTAGCTGGTCTGTCAAACTACAATACAGACAGTAGATCTAGCTGGACTCTCATGTTATAAAAGCGACAGTAGATCTCGCTGGTCTGTCATAATATAATAAAGACAGCAGACCTAGCTGGTCTGTCATAATACAATAGAGACAGTAGATCTAGCTGGTCTGTCATAATACAATAGAGACAGTAGACCTAGCTGGTCTGTCATAATATAATAAAGACAGCAGATCTAGCTGGTCTGTCATAATACAATAGAGACAGTAGATCTAGCTGGTCTGTCATAATACAATAGAGACAGTAGATCGAGCTGGTCTGTCAAAATACAATACAGACAGTAGATCTCGCTGGTCTGTCATAATGTAATAGAGACAGTAGACCTAGCTGGTCTGTCAAAATACAATAGAGACAGTAGATCTAGCTGGTCTGTCATAATACAATAGAGACAGTAGATCTAGCTGGTCTGTCATAATATAATAGAGACAGAGACAGTAGATCAAGCTGGTCTGTCAAAATCCAATACAGACAGTAGATCAAGCTGGTCTGTCAAAATGTAATAGAGACAGTAGATCGAGCTGGTCTGTCAAAACATAATAGAGACAGTAGATCTAGCTGGTGTGTCAAAACATAATAGAGACAGTAGATCTAGCTGGACTGTCAAAATACAATACAGACAGTAGATCGAGCTGGTCTGTCAAAATACAATACAGACAGTAGATCTAGCTGGACTGTCATGTTATAAAAGCGACAGTAGATCTCGCTGGTCTGTCATAATGTAATAGAGACAGTAGACCTAGCTGGTCTGTCAAAATACAATAGAGACAGTAGATCTAGCTGGTCTGTCATAATACAATAGAGACAGTAGATCTAGCTGGTCTGTCATAATATAATAGAGACAGAGACAGTAGATCAAGCTGGTCTGTCAAAATACTATAGAGACAGTAGATCGAGCTGGTGTGTCAAAACATGATAGAGATAGTAGACCTAGCTGGTCTGTCAAAATACAATACAGACAGTAGATCAAGCTGGTCTGTCAAAATGTAATAGAGACAATAGATCGAGCTGGTCTGTCATAATGTAATAGAGACAGTAGATCTAGCTGGTCTGTCAAAACATAATAGAGACAGTAGATCTAGCTGGACTGTCAAAATACAATACAGACAGTAGATCGAGCTGGTCTGTCATAATGTAATAGAGACAGTAGATCTAGCTGGTCTGTCATAATATAATAAAGACAGCAGATCTAGCTGGTCTGTCATAATACAATAGAGACAGTAGATCTAGCTGGTCTGTCATAATACAATAGAGACAGTAGATCGAGCTGGTCTGTCAAAATACAATACAGACAGTAGATCTCGCTGGTCTGTCATAATGTAATAGAGACAGTAGACCTAGCTGGTCTGTCAAAATACAATAGAGACAGTAGATCTAGCTGGTCTGTCATAATACAATAGAGACAGTAGATCTAGCTGGTCTGTCATAATATAATAGAGACAGAGACAGTAGATCAAGCTGGTCTGTCAAAATCCAATACAGACAGTAGATCAAGCTGGTCTGTCAAAATGTAATAGAGACAGTAGATCGAGCTGGTCTGTCAAAACATAATAGAGACAGTAGATCTAGCTGGTGTGTCAAAACATAATAGAGACAGTAGATCTAGCTGGACTGTCAAAATACAATACAGACAGTAGATCGAGCTGGTCTGTCATAATGTAATAGAGACAGTAGATCTAGCTGGTCTGTCAAAACATAATAGAGACAGTAGATCTAGCTGGACTGTCAAAATACAATACAGACAGTAGATCTAGCTGGACTGTCATGTTATAAAAGCGACAGTAGATCTCGCTGGTCTGTCATAATGTAATAAAGACAGTAGATCTAGCTGGTCTGTCAAAATACAATACAGACATTAGATCTAGCTGGTCTGTCATAATGTAATAGAGACAGTAGACCTAGCTGGTCTGTCAAAATACAATAGAGACAGTAGATCTAGCTCGTCTGTCATAATACAATAGAGACAGTAGATCTAGCTGGTCTGTCATAATATAATAGAGACAGAGACAGTAGATCAAGCTGGTCGGTCAAAATACAATAGAGACAGTAGATCTAGCTGGTCTGTCAAAATACAATACAGACAGTAGATCAAGCTGGTCTGTCAAAATGTAATAGAGACAATAGATCGAGCTGGTCTGTCATAATGTAATAGAGACAGTAGATCTAGCTGGTCTGTCAAAACATAATAGAGACAGTAGATCTAGCTGGACTGTCAAAATACAATACAGACAGTAGATCGAGCTGGTCTGTCATAATGTAATAGAGACAGTAGATCTAGCTGGTCTGTCAAAACATAATAGAGACAGTAGATCTAGCTGGACTGTCAAAATACAATACAGACAGTAGATCTAGCTGGACTGTCATGTTATAAAAGCGACAGTAGATCTCGCTGGTCTGTCATAATGTAATAAAGACAGTAGATCTAGCTGGTCTTTCAAAATACAATACAGACAGTAGATCTAGCTGGTCTGTCAAAATACAATACAGACAGTAGATCTAGCTGGACTGTCATGTTATAAAAGCGACAGTAGATCTCGCTGGTCTGTCATAATGTAATAAAGACAGTAGATCAAGCTGGTCTGTCATAATACAATAGAGACAGTAGATCTAGCTGGTCTGTCATAATACAATAGAGACAGCAGATCGAGCTGGTCTGTCAAAATACAATACAGACAGTAGATCGAGCTGGTCTGTCATAATGTAATAGAGACAGTAGATCTAGCTGGTCTGTCAAAACATAATAGAGACAGTAGATCTAGCTGGACTGTCATGTTATAAAAGCGACAGTAGATCTCGCTGGTCTGTCAAAATACAATACAGACAGTATATCTAGCTGGTCTGTCATAATGTAATAGAGACAGTAGACCTAGCTGGTCTGTCAAAATACAATAGAGACAGTAGATCTAGCTGGTCTGTCAAAATATAATAAAGACAGCAGATCTAGCTGGTCTGTCATAATACAACAGAGACAGTAGATATAGCTGGTCTGTCATACTACAATAGAGACAGTAGATCTAGCTGGACTGTCATGTTATAAAAGCGACAGTAGATCTCGCTGGTCTGTCAAAATACAATACAGACAGTAGATCTAGCTGGTCTGTCATAATGTAATAGAGACAGTAGACCTAGCTGGTCTGTCAAAATACATTAGAGACAGTAGATCTAGCTGGTCTGTCATAATACAATAGAGACAGTAGATCTAGCTGTTCTGTCATAATATAATAGAGACAGAGACAGTAGATCAAGCTGGTCCGTCAAAATACTATAGAGACAGTAGATCTAGCTGGTGTGTCAAAACATAATAGAGACAGTAGACCTAGCTGGTCTGTCAAAATACAATAGAGACAGTAGATCTAGCTGGTCTGTCATAATACAATAGAGACAGTAGATCTAGCTGGTCTGTCATAATATAATAGAGACAAAGACAGTAGATCTAGCTGGTCTGTCAAAATACAATAGAGACAGTAGATCTAGCTGGTCTGTCAAAATACAATAGAGACAGTAGATCTAGCTGGTCTGTCATAATATAATAAAGACAGCAGATCTAGCTGGTCTGTCATAATACAATAGAGACAGTAGATCTAGCTGGTCTGTCATAATACAATAGAGACAGTAGATTGAGCTGGTCTGTCAAAATACAATACAGACAGTAGATCTAGCTGGTCTGTCATAATGTAATAGAGACAGTAGATCGAGCTGGTCTGTCAAAATACAATACAGACAGTAGATCGAGCTGGTCTGTCATAATGTAATAGAGACAGTAGATCTAGCTGGTCTGTCAAAACATAATAGAGACAGTAGATCTAGCTCGACTGTCATGTTATAAAAGCGACAGTAGATTTCGCTGGTCTGTCATAATACAATAGAGACAGTAGATCGAGCTTGTCTGTCAAAATACAATAGAGACAGTAGATCTAGCTGGTCTGTCATAATACAATAGAGACAGTAGATCTAGATGGTCTGTCATAATATAATAGAGACAGAGACAGTAGATCAAGCTGGTCTGTCAAAATATAATAAAGACAGCAGATCTAGCTGGTCTGTCAAAACATAATAGAGACAGTAGATCTAGCTGGACTGTCATGTTATAAAAGCGACAGTAGATCTCGCTGGTCTGTCAAAATACAACACAGACAGTATATCTAGCTGGTCTGTCATAATGTAATAGAGACAGTAGACCTAGCTGGTCTGTCAAAATACAATAGAGACAGTAGATCTAGCTGGTCTGTCAAAATACAATACAGACAGTAGATCTAGCTGGTCTGTCATAATATAATAAAGACAGCAGATCTAGCTGGTCTGTCATAATACAATAGAGACAGTAGATCTAGCTGGTCTGTCATAATACAATAGAGACAGTAGATTGAGCTGGTCTGTCAAAATACAATACAGACAGTAGATCGAGCTGGTCTGTCATAATGTAATAGAGACAGTAGATCTAGCTGGTCTGTCAAAACATAATAGAGACAGGAGATCTAGCTGGACTGTCATGTTATAAAAGCGACAGTAGATCTCGCTGGTCTGTCATAATACAATAGAGACAGTAGATCGAGCTTGTCTGTCAAAATACAATAGAGACAGTAGATCTAGCTGGTCTGTCATAATACAATAGAGACAGTAGATCTAGATGGTCTGTCATAATATAATAGAGACAGAGACAGTACATCAAGCTGGTCTGTCAAAATATAATAAAGACAGCAGATCTAGCTGGTCTGTCAAAACATAATAGAGACAGTAGATCTAGCTGGACTGTCATGTTATAAAAGCGACAGTAGATCTCGCTGGTCTGTCAAAATACAACACAGACAGTATATCTAGCTGGTCTGTCATAATGTAATAGAGACAGTAGATCTAGCTGGTCTGTCATAATACAATAGAGACAATAGATCTAGCTGGTCTGTCATAATATAATAGAGACAGAGACAGTAGATCAAGCTGGTCTGTCAAAATACTATAGAGACAGTAGATCGAGCTGGTGTGTCAAAACATAATAGAGACAGTAGACCTAGCTGGTCTGTCAAAATACAATAGAGACAGTAGATCTAGCTGGTCTGTCAAAATACAATACAGACAGTAGATCTAGCTGGTCTGTCATAATATAATAAAGACAGCAGATCTAGCTGGTCTGTCATAATACAATAGAGACAGTAGATCTAGCTGGTCTGTCAAAACATAATAGAGACAGTAGATCTAGCTGGACTGTCATGTTATAAAAGCGACAGTAGATCTCGCTGGTCTGTCATAATACAATAGCGACAGTAGATCGAGCTTGTCTGTCAAAATACAATAGAGACAGTAGATCTAGCTGGTCTGTCATAATACAATAGAGACAGTAGATCTAGATGGTCTGTCATAATATAATAGAGACAGAGACAGTAGATCAAGCTGGTCTGTCAAAATACAATAGAGCCAGTAGATCTAGCTGGTCTGTCAAAATATAATAAAGACAGCAGATCTAGCTGGTCTGTCAAAACATAATAGAGACAGTAGATCTAGCTGGACTGTCATGTTATAAAAGCGACAGTAGATCTCGCTGGTCTGTCAAAATACAACACAGACAGTATATCTTGCTGGTCTGTCATAATGTAATAGAGACAGTAGACCTAGCTGGTCTGTCAAAATACAATAGAGACAGTAGATCTAGCTGGTCTGTCATAATACAATAGAGACAGTAGATCTAGCTGGTCTGTCATAATATAATAGAGACAGAGACAGTAGATCAAGCTGGTCTGTCAAAATACTATAGAGACAGTAGATCGAGCTGGTGTGTCAAAACATGATAGAGATAGTAGACCTAGCTGGTCTGTCAAAATACAATAGAGACAGTAGATCTAGCTGGTCTGTCAAAATACAATACAGACAGTAGATCTAGCTGGTCTGTCATAATATAATAAAGACAGCATATCTAGCTGGTCTGTCATAATGTAATAGAGACAGTAGATCGAGCTGGTCTGTCAAAATACAATACAGACAGTAGATCGAGCTGGTCTGTCATAATGTAATAGAGACAGTAGACCTAGCTGGTCTGTCAAAATACAATAGAGACAGTAGATCTAGCTGGACTGTCATAATACAATAGAGACAGTAGATCTAGCTGGTCTGTCATAATACAATAGAGACAGTAGATCTAGCTGGTCTGTCAAAATACAATACAGACAGTAGATCGAGCTGGTCTGTCAAAATGTAATAGAGACAGTAGATCTAGCTGGTCTGTCAAAATACAATACAGACAGTAGATCTAGCTGGACTGTCATGTTATAAAAGCGACAGTAGATCTCGCTGGTCTGTCATAATGTAATAAAGACAGTAGATCTAGCTGGTCTGTCAAAATACAATACAGACAGTAGATCTCGCTGGTCTGTCATAATACAATAGAGACAGTAGACCTAGATGGTCTGTCAAAATACAATAGAGACAGTAGATATATCTGGTCTTTCATAATATAATAGAGAGAGCAGCTCTAGCTGGTCTCTCATAATATAATAGAGACAGTAGACCTAGCTGGTCTGTCAAAATCTAATAGAGGTAGTAGATCTAGCTGGTCTGTCAAAATACAATACAGACAGTAGATCTAGCTGGTCTGTCATAATATAATAAAGACAGCAGATCTAGCTGGTCTGTCATAATACAATAGAGACAGTAGATCTAGCTGGTCTGTCATAATACAATAGAGACAGTAGATTGAGCTGGTCTGTCAAAATACAATACAGACAGTAGATCGAGCTGGTCTGTCATAATGTAATAGAGACAGTAGATCTAGCTGGTCTGTCAAAACATAATAGAGACAGTAGATCTAGCTGGACTGTCATGTTATAAAAGCGACAGTAGATCTCGCTGGTCTGTCATAATACAATAGAGACAGTAGATCGAGCTTGTCTGTCAAAATACAATAGAGACAGTAGATCTAGCTGGTCTGTCATAATACAATAGAGACAGTAGATCTAGATGGTCTGTCATAATATAATAGAGACAGAGACAGTAGATCAAGCTGGTCTGTCAAAATATAATAAAGACAGCAGATCTAGCTGGTCTGTCAAAACATAATAGAGACAGTAGATCTAGCTGGACTGTCATGTTATAAAAGCGACAGTAGATCTCGCTGGTCTGTCAAAATACAACACAGACAGTATATCTAGCTGGTCTGTCATAATGTAATAGAGACAGTAGATCTAGCTGGTCTGTCATAATACAATAGAGACAATAGATCTAGCTGGTCTGTCATAATATAATAGAGACAGAGACAATAGATCAAGCTGGTCTGTCAAAATACTATAGAGACAGTAGATCGAGCTGGTGTGTCAAAACATAATAGAGACAGTAGACCTAGCTGGTCTGTCAAAATACAATAGAGACAGTAGATCTAGCTGGTCTGTCAAAATACAATACAGACAGTCGATCTAGCTGGTCTGTCATAATGTAATAAAGACAGCAGATCTAGCTGGTCTGTCATAATACAATAGAGACAGTAGATCTAGCTGGTCTGTCAAAACATAATAGAGACAGTAGATCTAGCTGGACTGTCATGTTATAAAAGCGACAGTAGATCTCGCTGGTCTGTCATAATACAATAGCGACAGTAGATCGAGCTTGTCTGTCAAAATACAATAGAGACAGTAGATCTAGCTGGTCTGTCATAATACAATAGAGACAGTAGATCTAGATGGTCTGTCATAATATAATAGAGACAGAGACAGTAGATCAAGCTGGTCTGTCAAAATACAATAGAGCCAGTAGATCTAGCTGGTCTGTCAAAATATAATAAAGACAGCAGATCTAGCTGGTCTGTCAAAACATAATAGAGACAGTAGATCTAGCTGGACTGTCATGTTATAAAAGCGACAGTAGATCTCGCTGGTCTGTCAAAATACAACACAGACAGTATATCTTGCTGGTCTGTCATAATGTAATAGAGACAGTAGACCTAGCTGGTCTGTCAAAATACAATAGAGACAGTAGATCTAGCTGGTCTGTCATAATACAATAGAGACAGTAGATCTAGCTGGTCTGTCATAATATAATAGAGACAGAGACAGTAGATCAAGCTGGTCTGTCAAAATACTATAGAGACAGTAGATCGAGCTGGTGTGTCAAAACATGATAGAGATAGTAGACCTAGCTGGTCTGTCAAAATACAATAGAGACAGTAGATCTAGCTGGTCTGTCAAAATACAATACAGACAGTAGATCTAGCTGGTCTGTCATAATATAATAAAGACAGCATATCTAGCTGGTCTGTCATAATGTAATAGAGACAGTAGATCGAGCTGGTCTGTCAAAATACAATACAGACAGTAGATCGAGCTGGTCTGTCATAATGTAATAGAGACAGTAGACCTAGCTGGTCTGTCAAAATACAATAGAGACAGTAGATCTAGCTGGACTGTCATAATACAATAGAGACAGTAGATCTAGCTGGTCTGTCATAATACAATAGAGACAGTAGATCTAGCTGGTCTGTCAAAATACAATACAGACAGTAGATCGAGCTGGTCTGTCAAAATGTAATAGAGACAGTAGATCTAGCTGGTCTGTCAAAATACAATACAGACAGTAGATCTAGCTGGACTGTCATGTTATAAAAGCGACAGTAGATCTCGCTGGTCTGTCATAATGTAATAAAGACAGTAGATCTAGCTGGTCTGTCAAAATACAATACAGACAGTAGATCTCGCTGGTCTGTCATAATGTAATAGAGACAGTAGACCTAGATGGTCTGTCAAAATACAATAGAGACAGTAGATCTAGCTGGTCTGTCATAATACAATAGAGACAGTAGATCTAGCTGGTCTGTCAAAACATAATAGAGACAGTCGATCTAGCTGGACGGTCATGTTATAAAAGCGACAGTAGATCTCGCTGGTCTGTCATAATACAATAGAGACAGTAGATCGAGCTGGTCTGTCAAAACATAATAGAGACAGTAGATCTAGCTGGTGTGTCAAAACACAATAGAGACAGTTGACCTAGCTGGTCTGTCAAAATACAATAGAGACAGTAGATCTAGCTGGACTGTCAAAATACAATACAGACAGTAGATTGAGCTGGTTTGTCATAATGTAATAGAGACAGTAGATCTAGCTGGTGTGTCAAAACATAATAGAGACAGTTGACCTAGCTGGTCTGTCAAAATACAATAGAGACAGTAGATCTAGCTGGACTGTCAAAATACAATACAGACAGTAGATCTAGCTGGTCTGTCATAATGTAATAGAGACAGTAGACCTAGCTGGTCTGACAAAATACAATAGAGACAGTAGATCTAGCTTGTCTGTCATAATACAATAGAGACAGTAGATCTAGCTGGTCTGTCATAATATAATAGAGACAGAGACAGTAGATCAAGCTGGTCTGTCAAAATACAATAGAGACAGTAGATCTAGCTGGTCTGTCAAAATACAATACAGACAGTAGATCAAGCTGGTCTGTCAAAATGTAATAGAGACAGTAGATCGAGCTGGTCTGTCAAAACATAATAGAGACAGTAGATCTAGCTGGTGTGTCAAAACATAATAGAGACAGTAGACCTAGCTGGTCTGTCAAAATACAATAGAGACAGTAGATCTAGCTGGACTGTCAAAATACAATACAGACAGTAGATCGAGCTGGTCTGTCATAATGTAATAGAGACAGTAGATCTAGCTGGTCTGTCAAAACATAATAGAGACAGTAGATCTAGCTGGACTGTCAAAATACAATACAGACAGTAGATCTAGCTGGACTGTCATGTTATAAAAGCGACAGTAGATCTCGCTGGTCTGTCATAATGTAATAAAGACAGTAGATCTAGCTGGTCTTTCAAAATACAATACAGACAGTAGATCTAGCTGGTCTGTCAAAATACAATACAGACAGTAGATCTAGCTGGACTGTCATGTTATAAAAGCGACAGTAGATCTCGCTGGTCTGTCATAATGTAATAAAGACAGTAGATCTAGCTGGTCTGCCAAAATACAATAGAGACAGTAGATCTAGCTGGTCTGTCATAATGTAATAGAGACAGTAGACCTAGCTGGTCTGTCAAAATACAATAGAGACAGTAGATCTAGCTCGTCTGTCATAATACAATAGAGACAGTAGATCTAGCTGGTCTGTCATAATATAATAGAGACAGAGACAGTAGATCAAGCTGGTCTGTCAAAATACTATAGAGACAGTAGATCGAGCTGGTGTGTCAAAACATGATAGAGATAGTAGACCTAGCTGGTCTGTCAAAATACAATAGAGACAGTAGATCTAGCTGGTCTGTCAAAATACAATACAGACAGTAGATCTAGCTGGTCTGTCATAATATAATAAAGACAGCATATCTAGCTGGTCTGTCATAATGTAATAGAGACAGTAGATCGAGCTGGTCTGTCAAAATACAATACAGACAGTAGATCGAGCTGGTCTGTCATAATGTAATAGAGACAGTAGACCTAGCTGGTCTGTCAAAATACAATAGAGACAGTAGATCTAGCTGGACTGTCATAATACAATAGAGACAGTAGATCTAGCTGGTCTGTCATAATACAATAGAGACAGTAGATCTAGCTGGTCTGTCAAAATACAATACAGACAGTAGATCGAGCTGGTCTGTCAAAATGTAATAGAGACAGTAGATCTAGCTGGTCTGTCAAAATACAATACAGACAGTAGATCTAGCTGGACTGTCATGTTATAAAAGCGACAGTAGATCTCGCTGGTCTGTCATAATGTAATAAAGACAGTAGATCTAGCTGGTCTGTCAAAATACAATACAGACAGTAGATCTCGCTGGTCTGTCATAATGTAATAGAGACAGTAGACCTAGATGGTCTGTCAAAATGTAATAGAGACAGTAGATCTAGCTGGTCTGTCATAATACAATAGAGACAGCAGATCTAGCTGGTCTGTCATAATATAATAGAGACAGTAGACCTAGCTGGTCTGTCAAAATACAATAGAGACAGTAGATCTAGCTGGTCTGTCAAAATACAATACAGACAGTAGATCTAGCTGGTCTGTCATAATATAATAAAGACAGCAGATCTAGCTGGTCTGTCATAATACAATAGAGACAGTAGATCTAGCTGGTCTGTCATAATACAATAGAGACAGTAGATTGAGCTGGTCTGTCAAAATACAATACAGACAGTAGATCGAGCTGGTCTGTCATAATGTAATAGAGACAGTAGATCTAGCTGGTCTGTCAAAACATAATAGAGACAGTAGATCTAGCTGGACTGTCATGTTATAAAAGCGACAGTAGATCTCGCTGGTCTGTCATAATACAATAGAGACAGTAGATCGAGCTTGTCTGTCAAAATACAATAGAGACAGTAGATCTAGCTGGTCTGTCATAATACAATAGAGACAGTAGATCTAGATGGTCTGTCATAATATAATAGAGACAGAGACAGTAGATCAAGCTGGTCTGTCAAAATATAATAAAGACAGCAGATCTAGCTGGTCTGTCAAAACATAATAGAGACAGTAGATCTAGCTGGACTGTCATGTTATAAAAGCGACAGTAGATCTCGCTGGTCTGTCAAAATACAACACAGACAGTATATCTAGCTGGTCTGTCATAATGTAATAGAGACAGTAGATCTAGCTGGTCTGTCATAATACAATAGAGACAATAGATCTAGCTGGTCTGTCATAATATAATAGAGACAGAGACAATAGATCAAGCTGGTCTGTCAAAATACTATAGAGACAGTAGATCGAGCTGGTGTGTCAAAACATAATAGAGACAGTAGACCTAGCTGGTCTGTCAAAATACAATAGAGACAGTAGATCTAGCTGGTCTGTCAAAATACAATACAGACAGTCGATCTAGCTGGTCTGTCATAATGTAATAAAGACAGCAGATCTAGCTGGTCTGTCATAATACAATAGAGACAGTAGATCTAGCTGGTCTGTCAAAACATAATAGAGACAGTAGATCTAGCTGGACTGTCATGTTATAAAAGCGACAGTAGATCTCGCTGGTCTGTCATAATACAATAGCGACAGTAGATCGAGCTTGTCTGTCAAAATACAATAGAGACAGTAGATCTAGCTGGTCTGTCATAATACAATAGAGACAGTAGATCTAGATGGTCTGTCATAATATAATAGAGACAGAGACAGTAGATCAAGCTGGTCTGTCAAAATACAATAGAGCCAGTAGATCTAGCTGGTCTGTCAAAATATAATAAAGACAGCAGATCTAGCTGGTCTGTCAAAACATAATAGAGACAGTAGATCTAGCTGACTGTCATGTTATAAAAGCGACAGTAGATCTCGCTGGTCTGTCAAAATACAACACAGACAGTATATCTTGCTGGTCTGTCATAATGTAATAGAGACAGTAGACCTAGCTGGTCTGTCAAAATACAATAGAGACAGTAGATCTAGCTGGTCTGTCATAATACAATAGAGACAGTAGATCTAGCTGGTCTGTCATAATATAATAGAGACAGAGACAGTAGATCAAGCTGGTCTGTCAAAATACTATAGAGACAGTAGATCGAGCTGGTGTGTCAAAACATGATAGAGATAGTAGACCTAGCTGGTCTGTCAAAATACAATAGAGACAGTAGATCTAGCTGGTCTGTCAAAATACAATACAGACAGTAGATCTAGCTGGTCTGTCATAATATAATAAAGACAGCATATCTAGCTGGTCTGTCATAATGTAATAGAGACAGTAGATCGAGCTGGTCTGTCAAAATACAATACAGACAGTAGATCGAGCTGGTCTGTCATAATGTAATAGAGACAGTAGACCTAGCTGGTCTGTCAAAATACAATAGAGACAGTAGATCTAGCTGGACTGTCATAATACAATAGAGACAGTAGATCTAGCTGGTCTGTCATAATACAATAGAGACAGTAGATCTAGCTGGTCTGTCAAAATACAATACAGACAGTAGATCGAGCTGGTCTGTCAAAATGTAATAGAGACAGTAGATCTAGCTGGTCTGTCAAAATACAATACAGACAGTAGATCTAGCTGGACTGTCATGTTATAAAAGCGACAGTAGATCTCGCTGGTCTGTCATAATGTAATAAAGACAGTAGATCTAGCTGGTCTGTCAAAATACAATACAGACAGTAGATCTCGCTGGTCTGTCATAATGTAATAGAGACAGTAGACCTAGATGGTCTGTCAAAATACAATAGAGACAGTAGATCTAGCTGGTCTGTCATAATACAATAGAGACAGTAGATCTAGCTGGTCTGTCAAAACATAATAGAGACAGTCGATCTAGCTGGACGGTCATGTTATAAAAGCGACAGTAGATCTCGCTGGTCTGTCATAATACAATAGAGACAGTAGATCGAGCTGGTCTGTCAAAACATAATAGAGACAGTAGATCTAGCTGGTGTGTCAAAACACAATAGAGACAGTTGACCTAGCTGGTCTGTCAAAATACAATAGAGACAGTAGATCTAGCTGGACTGTCAAAATACAATACAGACAGTAGATTGAGCTGGTTTGTCATAATGTAATAGAGACAGTAGATCTAGCTGGTGTGTCAAAACATAATAGAGACAGTTGACCTAGCTGGTCTGTCAAAATACAATAGAGACAGTAGATCTAGCTGGACTGTCAAAATACAATACAGACAGTAGATCTAGCTGGTCTGTCATAATGTAATAGAGACAGTAGACCTAGCTGGTCTGACAAAATACAATAGAGACAGTAGATCTAGCTTGTCTGTCATAATACAATAGAGACAGTAGATCTAGCTGGTCTGTCATAATATAATAGAGACAGAGACAGTAGATCAAGCTGGTCTGTCAAAATACAATAGAGACAGTAGATCTAGCTGGTCTGTCAAAATACAATACAGACAGTAGATCAAGCTGGTCTGTCAAAATGTAATAGAGACAGTAGATCGAGCTGGTCTGTCAAAACATAATAGAGACAGTAGATCTAGCTGGTGTGTCAAAACATAATAGAGACAGTAGACCTAGCTGGTCTGTCAAAATACAATAGAGACAGTAGATCTAGCTGGACTGTCAAAATACAATACAGACAGTAGATCGAGCTGGTCTGTCATAATGTAATAGAGACAGTAGATCTAGCTGGTCTGTCAAAACATAATAGAGACAGTAGATCTAGCTGGACTGTCAAAATACAATACAGACAGTAGATCTAGCTGGACTGTCATGTTATAAAAGCGACAGTAGATCTCGCTGGTCTGTCATAATGTAATAAAGACAGTAGATCTAGCTGGTCTTTCAAAATACAATACAGACAGTAGATCTAGCTGGTCTGTCAAAATACAATACAGACAGTAGATCTAGCTGGACTGTCATGTTATAAAAGCGACAGTAGATCTCGCTGGTCTGTCATAATGTAATAAAGACAGTAGATCTAGCTGGTCTGCCAAAATACAATAGAGACAGTAGATCTAGCTGGTCTGTCATAATGTAATAGAGACAGTAGACCTAGCTGGTCTGTCAAAATACAATAGAGACAGTAGATCTAGCTGGTCTGTCATAATACAATAGAGACAGTAGATCTAGATGGTCTGTCATAATATAATAGAGACAGAGACAGTAGATCAAGCTGGTCTGTCAAAATACAATAGAGCCAGTAGATCTAGCTGGTCTGTCAAAATATAATAAAGACAGCAGATCTAGCTGGTCTGTCAAAACATAATAGAGACAGTAGATCTAGCTGGACTGTCATGTTATAAAAGCGACAGTAGATCTCGCTGGTCTGTCAAAATACAACACAGACAGTATATCTTGCTGGTCTGTCATAATGTAATAGAGACAGTACACCTAGCTGGTCTGTCAAAATACAATAGAGACAGTAGATCTAGCTGGACTGTCATAATACAATAGAGACAGTAGATCTAGCTGGTCTGTCATAATACAATAGAGACAGTAGATCTAGCTGGTCTGTCAAAATACAATACAGACAGTAGATCGAGCTGGTCTGTCAAAATGTAATAGAGACAGTAGATCTAGCTGGTCTGTCAAAATACAATACAGACAGTAGATCTAGCTGGACTGTCATGTTATAAAAGCGACAGTAGATCTCGCTGGTCTGTCATAATGTAATAAAGACAGTAGATCTAGCTGGTCTGTCAAAATACAATACAGACAGTAGATCTCGCTGGTCTGTCATAATGTAATAGAGACAGTAGACCTAGATGGTCTGTCAAAATACAATAGAGACAGTAGATCTAGCTGGTCTGTCATAATACAATAGAGACAGTAGATCTAGCTGGTCTGTCAAAACATAATAGAGACAGTAGATCTAGCTGGACGGTCATGTTATAAAAGCGACAGTAGATCTCGCTGGTCTGTCATAATACAATAGAGACAGTAGATCGAGCTGGTCTGTCAAAACATAATAGAGACAGTAGATCTAGCTGGTGTGTCAAAACACAATAGAGACAGTTGACCTAGCTGGTCTGTCAAAATACAATAGAGACAGTAGATCTAGCTGGACTGTCAAAATACAATACAGACAGTAGATTGAGCTGGTTTGTCATAATGTAATAGAGACAGTAGATCTAGCTGGTGTGTCAAAACATAATAGAGACAGTTGACCTAGCTGGTCTGTCAAAATACAATAGAGACAGTAGATCTAGCTGGACTGTCAAAATACAATACAGACAGTAGATCTAGCTGGTCTGTCATAATGTAATAGAGACAGTAGACCTAGCTGGTCTGACAAAATACAATAGAGACAGTAGATCTAGCTTGTCTGTCATAATACAATAGAGACAGTAGATCTAGCTGGTCTGTCATAATATAATAGAGACAGAGACAGTAGATCAAGCTGGTCTGTCAAAATACAATAGAGACAGTAGATCTAGCTGGTCTGTCAAAATACAATACAGACAGTAGATCAAGCTGGTCTGTCAAAATGTAATAGAGACAGTAGATCGAGCTGGTCTGTCAAAACATAATAGAGACAGTAGATCTAGCTGGTGTGTCAAAACATAATAGAGACAGTAGACCTAGCTGGTCTGTCAAAATACAATAGAGACAGTAGATCTAGCTGGACTGTCAAAATACAATACAGACAGTAGATCGAGCTGGTCTGTCATAATGTAATAGAGACAGTAGATCTAGCTGGTCTGTCAAAACATAATAGAGACAGTAGATCTAGCTGGACTGTCAAAATACAATACAGACAGTAGATCTAGCTGACTGTCATGTTATAAAAGCGACAGTAGATCTCGCTGGTCTGTCATAATGTAATAAAGACAGTAGATCTAGCTGGTCTTTCAAAATACAATACAGACAGTAGATCTAGCTGGTCTGTCAAAATACAATACAGACAGTAGATCTAGCTGGACTGTCATGTTATAAAAGCGACAGTAGATCTCGCTGGTCTGTCATAATGTAATAAAGACAGTAGATCTAGCTGGTCTGCCAAAATACAATAGAGACAGTAGATCTAGCTGGTCTGTCATAATGTAATAGAGACAGTAGACCTAGCTGGTCTGTCAAAATACAATAGAGACAGTAGATCTAGCTCGTCTGTCATAATACAATAGAGACAGTAGATCTAGATGGTCTGTCATAATATAATAGAGACAGAGACAGTAGATCAAGCTGGTCTGTCAAAATACAATAGAGCCAGTAGATCTAGCTGGTCTGTCAAAATATAATAAAGACAGCAGATCTAGCTGGTCTGTCAAAACATAATAGAGACAGTAGATCTAGCTGGACTGTCATGTTATAAAAGCGACAGTAGATCTCGCTGGTCTGTCAAAATACAACACAGACAGTATATCTTGCTGGTCTGTCATAATGTAATAGAGACAGTAGACCTAGCTGGTCTGTCAAAATACAATAGAGACAGTAGATCTAGCTGGTCTGTCATAATACAATAGAGACAGTAGATCTAGCTGGTCTGTCATAATATAATAGAGACAGAGACAGTAGATCAAGCTGGTCTGTCAAAATACAATACAGACAGTAGATCTAGCTGGTCTGTCATAATATAATAAAGACAGCATATCTAGCTGGTCTGTCATAATGTAATAGAGACAGTAGATCGAGCTGGTCTGTCAAAATACAATACAGACAGTAGATCGAGCTGGTCTGTCATAATGTAATAGAGACAGTAGACCTAGCTGGTCTGTCAAAATACAATAGAGACAGTAGATCTAGCTGGACTGTCATAATACAATAGAGACAGTAGATCTAGCTGGTCTGTCATAATACAATAGAGACAGTAGATCTAGCTGGTCTGTCAAAATACAATACAGACAGTAGATCGAGCTGGTCTGTCAAAATGTAATAGAGACAATAGATCTAGCTGGTCTGTCAAAATACAATACAGACAGTAGATCTAGCTGACTGTCATGTTATAAAAGCGACAGTAGATCTCGCTGGTCTGTCATAATGTAATAAAGACAGTAGATCTAGCTGGTCTGTCAAAATACAATACAGACAGTAGATCTCGCTGGTCTGTCATAATGTAATAGAGACAGTAGACCTAGATGGTCTGTCAAAATACAATAGAGACAGTAGATCTAGCTGGTCTGTCATAATACAATAGAGACAGTAGATCTAGCTGGTCTGTCAAAACATAATAGAGACAGTAGATCTAGCTGGACTGTCATGTTATAAAAGCGACAGTAGATCTCGCTGGTCTGTCATAATACAATAGAGACAGTAGATCTAGCTGGTGTGTCAAAACACAATAGAGACAGTTGACCTAGCTGGTCTGTCAAAATACAATAGAGACAGTAGATCTAGCTGGACTGTCAAAATACAATACAGACAGTAGATTGAGCTGGTTTGTCATAATGTAATAGAGACAGTAGATCTAGCTGGTGTGTCAAAACATAATAGAGACAGTTGACCTAGCTGGTCTGTCAAAATACAATAGAGACAGTAGATCTAGCTGGACTGTCAAAATACAATACAGACAGTAGATCTAGCTGGTCTGTCATAATGTAATAGAGACAGTAGACCTAGCTGGTCTGACAAAATACAATAGAGACAGTAGATCTAGCTCGTCTGTCATAATACAATAGAGACAGTAGATCTAGCTGGTCTGTCATAATATAATAGAGACAGAGACAGTAGATCAAGCTGGTCTGTCAAAATACAATAGAGACAGTAGATCTAGCTGGTCTGTCAAAATACAATACAGACAGTAGATCAAGCTGGTCTGTCAAAATGTAATAGAGACAGTAGATCGAGCTGGTCTGTCAAAACATAATAGAGACAGTAGATCTAGCTGGTGTGTCAAAACATAATAGAGACAGTAGACCTAGCTGGTCTGTCAAAATACAATAGAGACAGTAGATCTAGCTGGACTGTCAAAATACAATACAGACAGTAGATCGAGCTGGTCTGTCATAATGTAATAGAGACAGTAGATCTAGCTGGTCTGTCAAAACATAATAGAGACAGTAGATCTAGCTGGACTGTCAAAATACAATACAGACAGTAGATCTAGCTGGACTGTCATGTTATAAAAGCGACAGTAGATCTCGCTGGTCTGTCATAATGTAATAAAGACAGTAGATCTAGCTGGTCTTTCAAAATACAATACAGACAGTAGATCTAGCTGGTCTGTCAAAATACAATACAGACAGTAGATCTAGCTGGACTGTCATGTTATAAAAGCGACAGTAGATCTCGCTGGTCTGTCATAATGTAATAAAGACAGTAGATCTAGCTGGTCTGCCAAAATACAATAGAGACAGTAGATCTAGCTGGTCTGTCATAATGTAATAGAGACAGTAGACCTAGCTGGTCTGTCAAAATACAATAGAGACAGTAGATCTAGCTCGTCTGTCATAATACAATAGAGACAGTAGATCTAGATGGTCTGTCATAATATAATAGAGACAGAGACAGTAGATCAAGCTGGTCTGTCAAAATACAATAGAGCCAGTAGATCTAGCTGGTCTGTCAAAATATAATAAAGACAGCAGATCTAGCTGGTCTGTCAAAACATAATAGAGACAGTAGATCTAGCTGGACTGTCATGTTATAAAAGCGACAGTAGATCTCGCTGGTCTGTCAAAATACAACACAGACAGTATATCTTGCTGGTCTGTCATAATGTAATAGAGACAGTAGACCTAGCTGGTCTGTCAAAATACAATAGAGACAGTAGATCTAGCTGGTCTGTCATAATACAATAGAGACAGTAGATCTAGCTGGTCTGTCATAATATAATAGAGACAGAGACAGTAGATCAAGCTGGTCTGTCAAAATACAATACAGACAGTAGATCTAGCTGGTCTGTCATAATATAATAAAGACAGCATATCTAGCTGGTCTGTCATAATGTAATAGAGACAGTAGATCGAGCTGGTCTGTCAAAATACAATACAGACAGTAGATCGAGCTGGTCTGTCATAATGTAATAGAGACAGTAGACCTAGCTGGTCTGTCAAAATACAATAGAGACAGTAGATCTAGCTGGACTGTCATAATACAATAGAGACAGTAGATCTAGCTGGTCTGTCATAATACAATAGAGACAGTAGATCTAGCTGGTCTGTCAAAATACAATACAGACAGTAGATCGAGCTGGTCTGTCAAAATGTAATAGAGACAATAGATCTAGCTGGTCTGTCAAAATACAATACAGACAGTAGATCTAGCTGGACTGTCATGTTATAAAAGCGACAGTAGATCTCGCTGGTCTGTCATAATGTAATAAAGACAGTAGATCTAGCTGGTCTGTCAAAATACAATACAGACAGTAGATCTCGCTGGTCTGTCATAATGTAATAGAGACAGTAGACCTAGATGGTCTGTCAAAATACAATAGAGACAGTAGATCTAGCTGGTCTGTCATAATACAATAGAGACAGTAGATCTAGCTGGTCTGTCAAAACATAATAGAGACAGTAGATCTAGCTGGACTGTCATGTTATAAAAGCGACAGTAGATCTCGCTGGTCTGTCATAATACAATAGAGACAGTAGATCTAGCTGGTGTGTCAAAACACAATAGAGACAGTTGACCTAGCTGGTCTGTCAAAATACAATAGAGACAGTAGATCTAGCTGGACTGTCAAAATACAATACAGACAGTAGATTGAGCTGGTTTGTCATAATGTAATAGAGACAGTAGATCTAGCTGGTGTGTCAAAACATAATAGAGACAGTTGACCTAGCTGGTCTGTCAAAATACAATAGAGACAGTAGATCTAGCTGGACTGTCAAAATACAATACAGACAGTAGATCTAGCTGGTCTGTCATAATGTAATAGAGACAGTAGACCTAGCTGGTCTGACAAAATACAATAGAGACAGTAGATCTAGCTCGTCTGTCATAATACAATAGAGACAGTAGATCTAGCTGGTCTGTCATAATATAATAGAGACAGAGACAGTAGATCAAGCTGGTCTGTCAAAATACAATAGAGACAGTAGATCTAGCTGGTCTGTCAAAATACAATACAGACAGTAGATCAAGCTGGTCTGTCAAAATGTAATAGAGACAGTAGATCGAGCTGGTCTGTCAAAACATAATAGAGACAGTAGATCTAGCTGGTGTGTCAAAACATAATAGAGACAGTAGACCTAGCTGGTCTGTCAAAATACAATAGAGACAGTAGATCTAGCTGGACTGTCAAAATACAATACAGACAGTAGATCGAGCTGGTCTGTCATAATGTAATAGAGACAGTAGATCTAGCTGGTCTGTCAAAACATAATAGAGACAGTAGATCTAGCTGGACTGTCAAAATACAATACAGACAGTAGATCTAGCTGGACTGTCATGTTATAAAAGCGACAGTAGATCTCGCTGGTCTGTCATAATGTAATAAAGACAGTAGATCTAGCTGGTCTTTCAAAATACAATACAGACAGTAGATCTAGCTGGTCTGTCAAAATACAATACAGACAGTAGATCTAGCTGGACTGTCATGTTATAAAAGCGACAGTAGATCTCGCTGGTCTGTCATAATGTAATAAAGACAGTAGATCTAGCTGGTCTGCCAAAATACAATAGAGACAGTAGATCTAGCTGGTCTGTCATAATGTAATAGAGACAGTAGACCTAGCTGGTCTGTCAAAATACAATAGAGACAGTAGATCTAGCTCGTCTGTCATAATACAATAGAGACAGTAGATCTAGATGGTCTGTCATAATATAATAGAGACAGAGACAGTAGATCAAGCTGGTCTGTCAAAATACAATAGAGCCAGTAGATCTAGCAGGTCTGTCAAAATATAATAAAGACAGCAGATCTAGCTGGTCTGTCAAAACATAATAGAGACAGTAGATCTAGCTGGACTGTCATGTTATAAAAGCGACAGTAGATCTCGCTGGTCTGTCAAAATACAACACAGACAGTATATCTTGCTGGTCTGTCATAATGTAATAGAGACAGTAGACCTAGCTGGTCTGTCAAAATACAATAGAGACAGTAGATCTAGCTGGTCTGTCATAATACAATAGAGACAGTAGATCTAGCTGGTCTGTCATAATATAATAGAGACAGAGACAGTAGATCAAGCTGGTCTGTCAAAATACTATAGAGACAGTAGATCGAGCTGGTGTGTCAAAACATGATAGAGATAGTAGACCTAGCTGGTCTGTCAAAATACAATAGAGACAGTAGATCTAGCTGGTCTGTCAAAATACAATACAGACAGTAGATCTAGCTGGTCTGTCATAATATAATAAAGACAGCATATCTAGCTGGTCTGTCATAATGTAATAGAGACAGTAGATCGAGCTGGTCTGTCAAAATACAATACAGACAGTAGATCGAGCTGGTCTGTCATAATGTAATAGAGACAGTAGACCTAGCTGGTCTGTCAAAATACAATAGAGACAGTAGATCTAGCTGGACTGTCATAATACAATAGAGACAGTAGATCTAGCTGGTCTGTCATAATACAATAGAGACAGTAGATCTAGCTGGTCTGTCAAAATACAATACAGACAGTAGATCGAGCTGGTCTGTCAAAATGTAATAGAGACAGTAGATCTAGCTGGTCTGTCAAAATACAATACAGACAGTAGATCTAGCTGGACTGCCATGTTATAAAAGCGACAGTAGATCTCGCTGGTCTGTCATAATGTAATAAAGACAGTAGATCTAGCTGGTCTGTCAAAATACAATACAGACAGTAGATCTCGCTGGTCTGTCATAATGTAATAGAGACAGTAGACCTAGATGGTCTGTCAAAATACAATAGAGACAGTAGATCTAGCTGGTCTGTCATAATACAATAGAGACAGTAGATCTAGCTGGTCTGTCAAAACATAATAGAGACAGTAGATCTAGCTGGACTGTCATGTTATAAAAGCGACAGTAGATCTCGCTGGTCTGTCATAATACAATAGAGACAGTAGATCGAGCTGGTCTGTCAAAACATAATAGAGACAGTAGATCTAGCTGGTGTGTCAAAACACAATAGAGACAGTTGACCTAGCTGGTCTGTCAAAATACAATAGAGACAGTAGATCTAGCTGGACTGTCAAAATACAATACAGACAGTAGATTGAGCTGGTTTGTCATAATGTAATAGAGACAGTAGATCTAGCTGGTGTGTCAAAACATAATAGAGACAGTTGACCTAGCTGGTCTGTCAAAATACAATAGAGACAGTAGATCTAGCTGGACTGTCAAAATACAATACAGACAGTAGATCTAGCTGGTCTGTCATAATGTAATAGAGACAGTAGACCTAGCTGGTCTGACAAAATACAATAGAGACAGTAGATCTAGCTCGTCTGTCATAATACAATAGAGACAGTAGCTCTAGCTGGTCTGTCATAATATAATAGAGACAGAGACAGTAGATCAAGCTGGTCTGTCAAAATACAATAGAGACAGTAGATCTAGCTGGTCTGTCAAAATACAATACAGACAGTAGATCAAGCTGGTCTGTCAAAATGTAATAGAGACAGTAGATCGAGCTGGTCTGTCAAAACATAATAGAGACAGTAGATCTAGCTGGTGTGTCAAAACATAATAGAGACAGTAGACCTAGCTGGTCTGTCAAAATACAATAGAGACAGTAGATCTAGCTGGACTGTCAAAATACAATACAGACAGTAGATCGAGCTGGTCTGTCATAATGTAATAGAGACAGTAGATCTAGCTGGTCTGTCAAAACATAATAGAGACAGTAGATCTAGCTGGACTGTCAAAATACAATACAGACAGTAGATCTAGCTGGACTGTCATGTTATAAAAGCGACAGTAGATCTTGCTGGTCTGTCATAATGTAATAAAGACAGTAGATCTAGCTGGTCTTTCAAAATACAATACAGACAGTAGATCTAGCTGGTCTGTCAAAATACAATACAGACAGTAGATCTAGCTGGACTGTCATGTTATAAAAGCGACAGTAGATCTCGCTGGTCTGTCATAATGTAATAAAGACAGTAGATCTAGCTGGTCTGCCAAAATACAATAGAGACAGTAGATCTAGCTGGTCTGTCATAATGTAATAGAGACAGTAGACCTAGCTGGTCTGTCAAAATACAATAGAGACAGTAGATCTAGCTCGTCTGTCATAATACAATAGAGACAGTAGATCTAGCTGGTCTGTCATAATATAATAGAGACAGAGACAGTAGATCAAGCTGGTCTGTCAAAATACAATAGAGACAGTAGATCTAGCTGGTCTGTCAAAATACAATACAGACAGTAGATCAAGCTGGTCTGTCAAAATGTAATAGAGACAGTAGATCGAGCTGGTCTGTCAAAACATAATAGAGACAGTAGATCTAGCTGGTCTGTCAAAATACAATACAGACAGTAGATCTAGCTGGTCTGTCATAATATAATAAAGACAGCAGATCTAGCTGGTCTGTCATAATACAATAGAGACAGTATATCTAGCTGGTCTGTCATAATACAATAGAGACAGCAGATCGAGCTGGTCTGTCAAAATACAATACAGACAGTAGATCTCGCTGGTCTGTCATAATGTAATAAAGACAGTAGATCTAGCTGGTCTGCCAAAATACAATACAGACAGTAGATCTCGCTGGTCTGTCATAATGTAATAAAGACAGTAGATCTAGCTGGTCTGTCAAAATACAATACAGACAGTAGATCTAGCTCGTCTGTCATAATACAATAGAGACAGTAGATCTAGCTGGTCTGTCATAATATAATAGAGACAGAGACAGTAGATCAAGCTGGTCTGTCAAAATACAATAGAGCCAGTAGATCTAGCTGGTCTGTCAAAATATAATAAAGACAGCAGATCTAGCTGGTCTGTCAAAATGTAATAGAGACAGTAGATCGAGCTGGTCTGTCAAAACATAATAGAGACAGTAGATCTAGCTGGTCTGTCAAAATACAATACAGACAGTAGATCTAGCTGGTCTGTCATAATATAATAAAGACAGCAGATCTAGCTGGTCTGTCATAATGTAATAGAGACAGTAGATCGAGCTGGTCTGTCAAAATACAATACAGACAGTAGATCGAGCTGGTCTGTCATAATGTAATAGAGACAGTAGACCTAGCTGGTCTGTCAAAATACAATAGAGACAGTAGATCTAGCTGGACTGTCAAAATACAATAGAGACAGTAGATCTAGCTGGACTGTCAAAATACAATACAGACAGTAGATCGAGCTGGTCTGTCATAATGTAATAGAGACAGTAGATCTAGCTGGTCTGTCAAAACATAATAGAGACAGTAGATCTAGCTGGTCTGTCAAAACATAATAGAGACAGTAGATCTAGCTGGACTGTCAAAATACAATACAGACAGTAGATCTAGATGGACTGCCATGTTATAAAAGCGACAGTAGATCTCGCTGGTCTGTCATAATACAATAGAGACAGTAGATCGAGCTGGTCTGTCAAAATACAATACAGACAGTAGATCAAGCTGGTCTGTCAAAATACAATAGAGACAGTAGATCTAGCTGGTCTGTCAAAATACAATAGAGACAGTAGATCTAGCTGGTCTGTCAAAATACAATACAGACAGTAGATCAAGCTGGTCTGTCAAAATGTAATAGAGACAGTAGATCGAGCTGGTCTGTCATAATGTAATAGAGACAGTAGATCTAGGTGGTCTGTCAAAACATAATAGAGACAGTAGATCTAGCTGGACTGTCATGTTATAAAAGCGACAGTAGATCGAGCTGGTCTGTCAAAACATAATAGAGACAGTAGATCTAGCTGGTCTGTCAAAATACAATACAGACAGTAGATCTAGCTGGTCTGTCATAATGTAATAGAGACAGTAGATCTAGCTGGTCTGACAAAATACAATAGAGACAGTAGATCTAGCTCGTCTGTCATAATACAATAGAGACAGTAGATCTAGCTGGTCTGTCATAATATAATAGAGAAAGAGACAGTAGATCAAGCTGGTCTGTCAAAATACAATAGAGACAGTAGATCTAGCTGGTCTGTCAAAATACAATACAGACAGTAGATCAAGCTGGTCTGTCAAAATGTAATAGAGACAGTAGATCGAGCTGGTCTGTCAAAACATAATAGAGACAGTAGATCTAGCTGGTGTGTCAAAACATAATAGAGACAGTAGACCTAGCTGGTCTGTCAAAATACAATAGAGACAGTAGATCTAGCTGGACTGTCAAAATACAATACAGACAGTAGATCGAGCTGGTCTGTCATAATGTAATAGAGACAGTAGATCTAGCTGGTCTGTCAAAACATAATAGAGACAGTAGATCTAGCTGGACTGTCAAAATACAATACAGACAGTAGATCTAGCTGGACTGTCATGTTATAAAAGCGACAGTAGATCTCGCTGGTCTGTCATAATGTAATAAAGACAGTAGATCTAGCTGGTCTTTCAAAATACAATACAGACAGTAGATCTAGCTGGTCTGTCAAAATACAATACAGACAGTAGATCTAGCTGGACTGTCATGTTATAAAAGCGACAGTAGATCTCGCTGGTCTGTCATAATGTAATAAAGACAGTAGATCTAGCTGGTCTGCCAAAATACAATAGAGACAGTAGATCTAGCTGGTCTGTCAAAATACAATACAGACAGTATATCTAGCTGGTCTGTCATAATATAATAAAGACAGCAGATCTAGCTGGTCTGTCATAATACAATAGAGACAGTATATCTAGCTGGTCTGTCATAATACAATAGAGACAGCAGATCGAGCTGGTCTGTCAAAATACAATACAGACAGTAGATCTCGCTGGTCTGTCATAATACAATAGAGACAGTAGATCTAGCTCATCTGTCATAATATAATAGAGACAGAGACAGTAGATCAAGCTGGTCTGTCAAAATACAATAGAGACAGTAGATCTAGCTGGTCTGTCAAAATACAATACAGACAGTAGATCAAGCTGGTCTGTCAAAATGTAATAGAGACAGTAGATCGAGCTGGTCTGTCAAAACATAATAGAGACAGTAGATCTAGCTGGTCTGTCAAAATACAATACAGACAGTAGATCTAGCTGGTCTGTCATAATATAATAAAGACAGCAGATCTAGCTGGTCTGTCATAATACAATAGAGACAGTATATCTAGCTGGTCTGTCATAATACAATAGAGACAGCAGATCGAGCTGGTCTGTCAAAATACAATACAGACAGTAGATCTCGCTGGTCTGTCATAATGTAATAAAGACAGTAGATATAGCTGGTCTGCCAAAATACAATACAGACAGTAGATCTAGCTGGTCTGTCATAATGTAATAGAGACAGTAGACCTAGCTGGTCTGTCACAATACAATAGAGACAGTAGATCTAGCTCGTCTGTCATAATACAATAGAGACAGTAGATCTAGCTGGTGTGTCATGTTATAAAAACGACAGTGGATCTCGCTGGTCTGTCAAAATACAATACAGATAGTGGATCGAGCTGGTCTGTCAAAATACAATACAGACAGTAGATCGAGCTGGTCTGTCATAATGTAATAGAGACAGTAGATCTAGCTGGTCTGTCAAAACATAATAGAGACAGTAGACCTAGCTGGTCTGTCAAAATACAATAGAGACAGTAGATCTAGCTGGTCTGTCAAAATACAATACAGACAGTAGATCGAGCTGGTCTGTCAAAATACAATACAGACAGTAGATCGAGCTGGTCTGTCATAATGTAATAGAGACAGTAGATCTAGCTGGTCTGTCAAAACATAATAGAGACAGTAGATCTAGCTGGTCTGTCAAAACATAATAGAGACAGTAGATCTAGCTGGACTGTCAAAATACAATACAGACAGTAGATCTAGCTGGACTGTCATGTTATAAAAGCGACAGTAGATCTCGCTGGTCTGTCATAATGTAATAAAGACAGTAGATCTAGCTGGTCTGTCAAAATACAATACAGACAGTAGATCTAGCTCGTCTGTCATAATACAATAGAGACACTAGATCAAGCTGGTCTGTTTAAATACTGTAGAGACAGTAGATCTAGCTGGTCTGTCAAAATCAAATACAGAGAGTAGATCAAGCTGTTCTGTCAAAACATAATAGAGACAGTAGATCAAGCTGTTCTGTCAAAACATAATAGAGACAGTAGATCTAGCTGGTCTGTCAAAACATAATAGAGACAGTAGATCTAGCTGGACTGTCAAAATACAATAGAGACAGTAGATCTAGCTGGACTGTCATGTTATAAAAGCGACAGTAGATCTCGCTGGTCTGTCATAATGTAATAAAGACAGTAGATATAGCTGGTCTGCCAAAATACAATACAGACAGTAGATCTAGCTGGTCTGTCATAATGTAATAGAGACAGTAGACCTAGCTGGTCTGTCACAATACAATAGAGACAGTAGATCTAGCTCGTCTGTCATAATACAATAGAGACAGTAGATCTAGCTGGTCTGTCATAATATAATAGAGACAGAGACAGTAGATCAAGCTGGTCTGTTTAAATACTGTAGAGACAGTAGATCTCGCTGGTCTGTCATAATGTAATAAAGACAGTAGATCTAGCTGGTCTGTCAAAATACAATACAGACAGTAGATCTAGCTGGTCTGTCATAATATAATAGAGACAGAGACAGTAGATCAAGCTGGTCTGTCAAAATACTGTAGAGACAGTAGATCTAGCTGGTCTGTCAAAATCAAATACAGACAGTAGATCAAGCTGGTCTGTCAAAACATAATAGAGACAGTAGATCTAGCTGGTCTGTCAAAATACAATAGAGACAGTAGATCTAGCTGGACTGTCAAAATACAATACAGACAGTAGATCTAGCTGGACTGTCATGTTCTAATATAGACAGTAGATATAGATGGTCTGTCATAATATAATAGAGACATAGAGACAGAAGATCTAGCTGGTCTGTCATATTATAATAGAGACCGTAGATCTAGCTGGTCTGTCATAATACAATAGAGACAGTAGATCTAGCTGGTCTGTCAAAATACAATACAGACAGTAGATCTCGCTGGTCTGTCATAATGTAATAAAGACAGTAGATCTAGCTGGTCTGTCAAAATACATTACAGACAGTAGATCTAGCTGGTCTGTCAAAATTCAATAGAGACAGTAGATCTAGCTGGACTGTCAAAATACAATACAGTCAGTAGATCTAGCTGGACTGTCATGTTATAAAAGCGACAGTAGATCTCGCTGGTCTGTCATAATGTAATAAAGACAGTAGATCTAGCTGGTCTTTCAAAATACAATACAGACAGTAGATCTAGCTGGTCTGTCAAAATACAATACAGACAGTAGATCTAGCTGGACTGTCATGTTATAAAAGCGACAGTAGATCTCGCTGGTCTGTCATAATGTAATAAAGACAGTAGATCTAGCTGGTCTGCCAAAATACAATACAGACAGTAGATCTAGCTGGTCTGTCATAATGTAATAGAGACAGTAGACCTAGCTGGTCTGTCACAATACAATAGAGACAGTAGATCTAGCTCGTCTGTCATAATACAATAGAGACAGTAGATCTAGCTGGTCTGTCATAATATAATAGAGACAGAGACAGTAGATCAAGCTGGTCTGTCAAAATACTATAGAGACAGTAGATCGAGCTGGTCTGTCAAAATCCAATACAGACAGTAGATCAAGCTGGTCTGTCAAAATGTAATAGAGACAGTAGATCGAGCTGGTCTGTCAAAACATAATAGAGACAGTAGATCTAGCTGGTCTGTCAAAATACAATACAGACTTTAGATCTAGCTGGTCTGTCATAATATAATAAAGACAGCAGATCTAGCTGGTCTGTCATAATACAATAGAGACAGTATATCTAGCTGGTCTGTCATAATACAATAGAGACAGCAGATCGAGCTGGTCTGTCAAAATACAATACAGACAGTAGATCTCGCTGGTCTGTCATAATGTAATAAAGACAGTAGATATAGCTGGTCTGCCAAAATACAATACAGACAGTAGATCTAGCTGGTCTGTCATAATGTAATAGAGACAGTAGACCTAGCTGGTCTGTCACAATACAATAGAGACAGTAGATCTAGCTCGTCTGTCATAATACAATAGAGACAGTAGATCTAGCTGGTCTGTCATAATATAATAGAGACAGAGACAGTAGATCAAGCTGGTCTGTCAAAATACTATAGAGACAGTAGATCGAGCTGGTCTGTCAAAATCCAATACAGACAGTAGGTCAAGCTGGTCTGTCAAAATGTAATAGAGACAGTAGATCTAGCTGGTGTGTCATGTTATAAAAACGACAGTAGATCTCGCTGGTCTGTCAAAATACAATACAGACAGTGGATCGAGCTGGTCTGTCAAAATACAATACAGACAGTAGATCGAGCTGGTCTGTCATAATGTAATAGAGACAGTAGATCTAGCTGGTCTGTCAAAACATAATAGAGACAGTAGACCTAGCTGGTCTGTCAAAATACAATAGAGACAGTAGATCTAGCTGGTCTGTCAAAATACAATACAGACAGTAGATCGAGCTGGTCTGTCAAAATACAATACAGACAGTAGATCGAGCTGGTCTGTCATAATGTAATAGAGACAGTAGATCTAGCTGGTCTGTCAAAACATAATAGAGACAGTAGATCTAGCTGGTCTGTCAAAACATAATAGAGACAGTAGATCTAGCTGGACTGTCAAAATACAATACAGACAGTAGATCTAGCTGGACTGTCATGTTATAAAAGCGACAGTAGATCTCGCTGGTCTGTCATAATGTAATAAAGACAGTAGATCTAGCTGGTCTGTCAAAATACAATACAGACAGTAGATCTAGCTCGTCTGTCATAATACAATAGAGACAGTAGATCTAGCTGGTCTGTCATAATATAATAGAGACAGAGACAGTAGATCAAGCTGGTCTGTTTAAATACTGTAGAGACAGTAGATCTAGCTGGTCTGTCAAAATCAAATACAGAGAGTAGATCAAGCTGTTCTGTCAAAACATAATAGAGACAGTAGATCTAGCTGGTCTGTCAAAATACAATAGAGACAGTAGATCTAGCTGGTCTGTCAAAATACAATACAGACAGTAGATCTAGCTGGACTGTCATGTTATAAAAGCGACAGTAGATCTCGCTGGTCTGTCATAATGTAATAAAGACAGTAGATATAGCTGGTCTGCCAAAATACAATACAGACAGTAGATCTAGCTGGTCTGTCATAATGTAATAGAGACAGTAGACCTAGCTGGTCTGTCACAATACAATACAGACAGTAGATCTAGCTCGTCTGTCATAATACAATAGAGACAGTAGATCTAGCTGGTCTGTCATAATATAATAGAGACAGAGACAGTAGATCAAGCTGGTCTGTTTAAATACTGTAGAGACAGTAGATCTCGCTGGTCTGTCATAATGTAATAAAGACAGTAGATCTAGCTGGTCTGTCAAAATACAATACAGACTGTAGATCTAGCTGGTCTGTCATAATATAATAGAGACAGAGACAGTAGATCAAGCTGGTCTGTCAAAATACTGTAGAGACAGTAGATCTAGCTGGTCTGTCAAAATCAAATACAGACAGTAGATCAAACTGGTCTGTCAAAACATAATAGAGACAGTAGATCTAGCTGGTCTGTCCAAAATACAATAG
>NW_026280587.1:0-8098 GCF_023373465.1 Oncorhynchus keta
CAAGATGCAATAATTTGCCATTAGTGAGAAGAGAGAATATATTTAGTTTGTCTTTGCATTTGAAAAATAATTAGAAATAGGCATTTATTTCCTAGCCTATTATTTATTTAATTTCCATGATTATTTCATAATAAATTCCTCACCTTCTGTGATGTTTTCATACTCACAGGGTAGCGTAGGCCAACAACAAGGATACCATTTGTCCCATCTCTGGTTTAATTGCATCCACTTCATAGTAGTAAATAGATAAGCCATTTCAAGTATTTTGCTCTATGCCATCTGATCCGGCTAAGTTTATTAACGGTGAACAGGCGGTTGGTTGTAGGTTACTTTTGTAGCTTACGTCTAAATACTGTACTTTCACATTTCTCGAGGAGACAATATTGCATTTATACACAATCCATATTTTCATAACCATTGCAGAATAAGTGTGTCACTTTTTCTGGCCATGATGGGTTCATATTCCCGAAGTAGCCATAGCCTACAACAAATTACCATGCGCAGACCCTTCACTATGTCCCGCCCCAAAATTTTGGGCAACCAATTGCAGTGCTCCAATGGATAGCAATTGTTGTCGAGTCCAACACCTTGGACAAGCTCACGTTTGAAACGCATCAAAGCCATAGAGGGCTTTACAAAAACATTGTTTAAATGGATAAATCATTTGACAGGGCACCAGGGGTGCTTGCTACTGTGATTCCTATAGGGCTGACCCCAATTAGTTGACTGGTCAATTGTTGTTGTTTTGTTAGTCGAGTCGTAACAAATATATAGAATTGCGCTGATTAGAGAGGGCAGCCGTGCTTCTAGCCCCTAGGCAACTTTGCAGTAGTTCCTTTTTTGTATGTGTTATTTTTTACATTATTAGGCCAGAACATTTTTTGTATTATTACATATAGCTGGGAAGAACTTTTGGATATCAGAGCGGCGGTAACTCACCAGCATTACGACTTTCCTGAATCGGATCCTTTGTTCGTACCCCCCACGGCAATTGGAACTGATTCCAGAAGCTGGTCCAAAACATTGCCAGGGGAGAAGAGTTACTCGGAGTGAACTTCTAGTCCGACTCAGGAGGCGCACACACCACCCTCTGCTTCTGAGTAAATTACTCGCTAATGTTCTGTCTCTGGATAATAATGTTGACAAGGCCCTCTCCCGCCCTCCCTTCGGCAAATCTGACCACGACTCAAATTTTATCCTCCCTTCCTATAGACAGAAACTCAAACTTTAAGTACCTGTGCTAAGGACTATTCAACGCTGGTGTGACCAATCGGAATCCAGCTTCAAGATGGTTTTGATCACGCGGACTGGGATATGTTCCGGGTAGCCTCTGAGAATAACATTGACAAATACACAAAAACACAGTGACTGAGTTTGTCAGGAAGTGTATTGGAGATGTTGTACCCACTATGACTACTAAAACATACCCTAACCAGAAACCGAGGATAGAGGACAGCTTTCACGCAAAACAGAAGGCTCGAACCACCGCATTTAACCATGGCAAGATGACTGGGAATATGGCGAAATACAAACAGTGTAGTTATGCCCTCAATCAACAAGCGAAATGTCAGTATAGAGACAAAGTGGTGTCGCAATTCAACGGCTCAGAAACAAAACGTAAGGAAAACCAGCCACGTCGTGGACATCAACGTCTTGCCTCCAGACAAGTTAAACACCTTCTTCGCCAGCTTTGAGGACAACACAGTGCCACCGATGCGGCCGCTACCAAGGACTGTGGGCTCTCCTTCTCTGTGGCCAACGTGAGTAAGACATTTAAGCGTGTTAACCCTCGCAAGGCTGCCGGCCGAGACGGCCTCCCGAGGCGCATCCTCAGAGCATGTGCAGACCAGCTGGCTGGAGTGTTTACGGAACTATTTAATCGCTCCCTATCCCAGTCTGCTGTCCCCACATGCTTCAAGATGGCCACCATTGTTCCTGTACCCAAGAAAGAAAAGGTAACGGAACTAAATGACTATCGCCATGTAGTACTCACTTCTGTCATCATGAAGTGGTTTGAGAGACTAGTCAAGGATCATATCACCTCCACCTTACCTGTCACACTAGACCCACTTCAATTTGCTTAGCACCCATCTATATCCTCTAATGATGCAATCACCATCGCACTGCACACTGCCTCATCCCATCTGGACAAGAGGAATACCTATATAAGAATGCTGTTCATTGACTATAGTTCAGCATTCAACACCATAGTACCCTCCAAGCTCATCATTAAGCTCAAGGTCCTGGGTCTGAGCCCCGCCCTGTGCAACTGGGTCCTGGACTTCCTGACGGGCCACCCCCAGGTGGTGAAGGAAGGAAACACCACACCCACGTCGCTGATCCTTAACACAACACTGGGGCCCCACAAGGGTGCGTGTTCAGCCTCCTCCTGTATTCACTGTTCACCCATGACTACGTGGCAACGCACGCCTCCAACTCAATCATCAAGTTTGCAGACGACCCAACAGTAGTAGACCTGATTACCAACAATGACGAGACAGCCTACAGGGAAGAGATGAGGGCTCGGAGTGTGGTGCCAGGAAAATAACCTCTCACTTAACATCAACACAGCTGATCGTGGACTTCAGGAAACAGCAGAGGGAGCATCCCCCCATCCCCACTGATGGGACTGCAGCGGAGAAGGTGGAAATCTTCAAGTTCCTCAGCGTACACATCACTGACAAACTGAAATGGCCCACCCACACAGACAGTGTGGTGAAGAGGCACAGAGTGAAGAAATTTGGCTTGGCACCTAAAACCATCACAAACAATTGAGAGCATCCTGTCGGGCTGTATCACCACCTGGTATGGCAACTGCACCACCCGCAACCACAGGGCTCTCCAGGGGGTAGTGCGGTCTGCCCAACGCGTCACCAGGGGCAAACGGCCTACCCTCCAGGGTACCTACAGCACCCAATGTCACAGGAAGGCCAAAAGGATCATCAAGGACAACAACCACCCGAGCCACTGCCTGATCACACCACTTACATCCAGAAAGCGAGGTCAATACATGTGCATCAAAGCTGGGACCGAGAGACTGAAAAACAGCTTCTATCTCAGGCCACCAGACTGTAAAACAGCCATCACTAGCACATTAGAGGCTGCTGCCTATATACATAGACTTGAAATCACTGGCCACTTTAATAATGTTTACATATTTTGCATTACTCATCTCATGTATATACTGTATTCTATTCTACTGCTCATCCATATATTTATATATTCTTAATTCCATTCCTTTACTTAGATTTGTGTGTATTGTTGTGAAATGTTTATTTATATATTACTTTTTAGATATTACTGCACTGTTGGAGCTAGAAACAAGCATTTCACTACCCCCTCAATAACAACACGTGTATGTGACCAAAACTATTTGATTATCATTTAAAGTATTTTTTATTAGAGCCGTAGCAAATATATATATACACTGCTCAAAAAAATAAAGGGAACACTAAAATAACACATCCTAGATCTGAATGAATGAAATATTCTTATTATATACTTTTTTCTTTACATAGTTGAATGTGCTGACAACAAAATCACACGAATTATCAATGGAAATCAAATTTATCAACCCATGGAGGTCTGAATTTGGAGTCACACTCAAAATTAAAGTGGAAAACCACACTACAGGCTGATCCAACTTTGATGTGATGTCCTTGAAACAAGTCAAAATGAGGCTCAGTAGTGTGTGTGGCCTCCACATGCCTGCCTGTATGACCTCCCTACAACGCCTGGGCATGCTCCTGATGAGGTGGCCAACTCCTGGACAGTCTGTGGTGCAACCACAGTTGGTTGATGGAGCGAGACATGATGTCCCAGATGTGCTCCGTTGGATTCAAGTCTGGGGAACGGACTTAGCATCAATACCTTCCTCTTGAAGGAACTGCTGACACACTCCAGCCACATGAGGTCTAATATTGTCTTGCATTAGGAGGAACCCAGGGCCAACTGCACCAGCATACGGTCGGTCTCACAAGGGGTCTGAGGATCTCATCTCGGTACCTAATGGCAGTCAGGCTACCTCTGGCGAGCACATGGAGGGCTGTGCGGCCCCCCCAAAGAAATGCCACCCCACACCATGACTGACCCACCGCCAAACCGGTCATGCTGGAGGATGTTGTAGGCAGCAGAACGTTCTCCACAGCGTCTCCAGACGCTTTCATGTCTGTCACGTGCTCAGTGTGAACCTGCTTTCATCTGTGAAGAGCACAGTGGCGAATTTGCCAATCTTGGTGTTTTCTGGCAAATGCCAAACGTCCTGCACGGTGTTGGGCTGTAAGCACAACCCCCACCTGTGGACATCGGGCTCTCATACCACCCTCATGGAGTCTGTTTCTGACCGTTTGAGCAGACACATGCACATTTGTGGCCTGCTGGAGGTCATTTTTCAGGGCTCTGGCAGTGCTCCTCCTGCTCCTCCTTGCACAAAGGCTGAGGTAGCGGTCCTGCTGCTGGGTTGTTGCCCTCCTACAGCATCCTCTACGTCTCCTGATGTACTGGCCTGTCTCCTGGTAGCGCCTCCATGCTCTGGACACTACGCTGACAGACAAAGCAAACCTTCTTGCCACAGCTCGCATTGATGTTCCATCCTGGATGAGCTGCACTACCTGAGCCACTTGTGTGGGTTGTAGACTCCGTCTCATGCTACCACTAGAGTGAAAGCACCGCCAGCATTAAAAATGACCAAAACATCAGCCAGGAAGCATAGGAACTGAGAAGTGGTCTGTGGTCCCCACCTGCAGAACCACTCCTTTATTGGGGTGTCTTGCTAATTGCCTATAATTTCCACCTGTTGTCTATTCCATTTGCACAACAGCATGTGAAATTTATTGTCAATCAGTGTTGCTTCCTAAGTGGACAGTTTGATTTCACAGAAGTGTGATTGACTTGGAGTTACATTGTGTTGTTTAAGTGTTCCCTTTATTTTTTTGAGCAGTGTATATATTTTTATGGCACACTTATTCACTCCCATCTCAGTGAACCAATCCACTGCGGAGGCAGAGACTCAAAGGCTTTGCATGGTCAATCTGACATCTTAAGTAGCCTTACAGCATTTACTGTGATGCAGCTTCTGCAGACATCAGGGCTTAGCGGAGCAGAGCTATTGTGAAGGAAGTGAGTTTGTGTTTATACAGGACGTACTGTCCCCACCTATCGTCAACGTGGAGCTTTATGGAGCCCTATGCATTGTTACAAAATTTGACAGGCGCACAGCGAAGTGAGGCCATACAGTTGAAGTTTACATATTTTTTTTATACCGTTATTTTACCAGGTAAGTTGACTGAGAACACATTCTCATTTACAGCAACGACCTGGGGAATAGTTACAGGGGAGAGGAGGGGGATGAATGAGCCAATTTGTAAGATGGGGATGATTAGGTGATCGCTTGGAAATTTAGCCAGGACACCGGGGTTAACACCCCTACTCTTACGATAAGTGCCATGGGATCTTTAATGACCTCAGAGTCAGGACACCCGTTTAACGTCCCATCCGAAAGACGGCACCCTACACAGAGCAGTGTCTCCAATTACATTTAAGTCATTTAAGTCATCCAATCACTGCCCTGGGGCATTGGAATATTTTTTAGACCAGAGGAAAGAGTGCCTGCTATTGGCCGTCTAACACCACTTCCAGCAGCACCTGGTATTCCATCCAGGGACCAACCAGGACCAACCCTGCTTAGCTTCAGAAGCAAGCCAACATTGGGATGCAGGGTGGTATGCTGCTGGCTATAATATATACCTACATATACCTTAGCCAAATACAATTAAACTCAGTTTTTCAAAATTCCTGACATTTAATTCTAGTAAAAATTCCCTGTCTTAGGCCAGTTAGGATCACCATTTTTTAAGAATGTGAAATGTCAGAATAATAGTAGAGATAATTATTTTATTTTTTTCATCACATTCCCAGTGGGTCAGAAGTTTACATACACTCAATTAGTAGCTTTGCCTTTAAATTGTGTAACTTGGGTCAAACGTTTTGGGTAGCCTTCCACAAGCTTCCCACAATAAGTTGGGTGAATTTTTGGCCCATTCCCCCTGAGAGAGCTGGTGTAACTGAGTCAGGTTTGTAGGCTTCCTTGCTTGCACACGCTTCTCAGTTCTGCCCACAAATGTTCTATAGGATTGAGGTCTGGGCTTTGTGATGCCCATGCCACAACTTTAGGAAGTATGCTTGGGGTCATTGTCCATATGGAACACCCATTTGCGACCAAGCTTTAACTTCCTGACTTATGTCTTGAGATGTTGCTTCAATATATCCATATAATTTTCCTTTCCTCATGAAGCCATTTATTTTGTGAAGTGCACCAGTCCCGCCTGCAGCAAAGCACCCTCACAACATGATGCTGCCACCCCCGTGCTTCACGTTTGGGATGATGTTCTTCGGGCTTGCAAGCATCCCCCTTCCTCCAAACATAACAATGGTCATTATGGCCAAACAGTTCTATTTTTGTTTCATCAGACCAGAGGACATTTCTCCAAAAAGTTCCATCTTTGTCCCCATGTGCAGTTGCAAACTGTAGTCTAGCTTTTTTATGGTGGTTTTGGAGCAGTGGCTTCTTCCTTGCTGAGCGGCCTTTCAGGTTATGTCGATGTAGGACTCGTTGTACTGTGGATATAGATACTTTTGTACCCGTTTCTTCCAGCATCTTGACAAGGTCCGTTGCTGTTGTTCTGGGATTGATTTGCACTTTTCACACTAAAGTATGTTAATCTCTAGGAGACAGACCGCATCTCCTTCCTGAGTGGTATGACGGCTGCGTGGTCCCATGGTGTTTATACTTGCGTACTATTGTTCGTACTATTGTTTGTACAGATGAACGTGGTACCTTCAGGCGTTTGGAAATTGCTCCCAAGGATGAACCAGATTTGTGGAGGTGTACAGTTTTTTTTCTGAGGTCTTGGCTGATCTCTTTTGATTTTCCCAAGATGTCAAGCAAAGAGGCACTGCGTTTGAAGGTAGGCCTTGAAATACATCCACAGGTACACCTCCAATTGACTCAAATGATGTCAATTAGTCTATCAGAAGCTTCTAAAGCCATGACATAATTTTCTGAATTTTCCAAGCTGTTTAAAGGCACAGTCAACTTAGTGTATGTACATTTCTGACCCACTGGAATTGTGATACAGTGAATTAAGTGAAATAATCTGTCTCTAAACAATTGTTGGAAAAATTACGTGTCATGCACAAAGTAGATGTCCTAACCGACTTGCCAAACCATAGTTTGTTAACACGAAATTTGTGGAGTGGTTGAAAAACGAGTTTTAATGACTCCAACCTAAGTGTATGTAAACTTCAGACTTCAACTGTACGTAGCCAATGTGATTTATAGGATTTTTATTTTTATCAGGATATTTTCTAATTGCAGGGTGCAGTGTTTTTTGTTGGCTTTATGTAGTCTATTTTTTACATAGTTGGCAATAGAAGTTAGGAACAAGAAGTTAGGAACAAGGAAATCACGCCGGCCAAACCCTACCCTAACCCGGACAACGCTGCGCCGCCTCATGGGTCTCTCGGTCACGGCCTGCTGTGAAACAGCCTGGGATCGAACCCAGGTCTATAGTGACGCTCAAGCACTGCGAAGCAGTGCCCTAGACCACTGCATCACGCGGGAGGCCTTTCAGGCAGAATTGTAATGCTTGTTCATGCGTGCAGTTTCAGAACGGGTCTGATTTATAATGGAAACTTGCACCAAGTTTATAAATCTCTATTTTTGTATGTGCTCAGTCTTCTCAGAAATACCGCACACAGATTTTTAGTGTGACATTTACACAAGTGGTTATGAGACCCCAGGTGAATCCATGTGAGATCTATGATCCCTTAAATCCACTTCAGTGTAGATGACGGGGATGATTATTTTTAAGCCTTGAGACATGGATTGTGTATGTGTGCTTTTCAGAGGGGGTGAATGGGCAGGACAACAGATTTAAGTGTCTTTGAATGGGGTATTGTAGTATTACCAGGCGCACCGGTTTGTGTCAAGAACTGCAACGCTGTGGGGTTTTTCACGCCAAGTTTCCCATGTGTATCAAGAATAGTCCAGTACCCAAAGGACATCCAGCCAACTTGACAGCTTTTGGAAACATTGGAG
>NW_026280588.1:0-15000 GCF_023373465.1 Oncorhynchus keta
CAACATCAGCAGTCTTCTGAGGAGGAGATGGGGGTTCAGGTTTGACAAACAGGTTATTTGCTCTGTTTGACCTTATTCTTCTTCTTAGTAAGTCAACTTTTTTAGATAAGTGGACACTTAGGACTGAGTCTGAATGAACCCCTATTCCATATGTGGTGGACTGCTTTGAAACCAGGGCCCATGGGGACAGAGAGCAGGGAGAGGGTTGAGTTTGGAGGTGTGAGACAGGGTGGAGATAGTCAACTCGTTCAGATGGAACGTAGGAGTCTTCATGGTAATACACACACTTCATTTAAGATTGAACACAACAACATTTCAGAATGAGTCCAAAATGACACCCTATTTTTACCCTTCCCTCCCTCTGACTCTTTCCTCTCTCTGACTCCTTCCTCTCTCTGACTCCTTCCTCTCTCTGACTCCTTCCTCTCTCTGACTCCTTCCTCTCACTGACTCCTTCCTCTCTCAGACTCCTCCCTCTATATGACTCCTCCCTCTCTTTGGTGATGAGGTAGTTAGAGGAATCCTTCACAGAGGAACCACACAGCTAGCTGCTCTCCAGCAGGCTATTGGCATTATCTTGTGTTTGTTTGTGTGTCGCTCTCTCTCTTTCATTCAGCATTGTGTTGTAGGCCCCTGGGACTCAAGGGTTGATTAATGCAGTCCACCAGAATGTATTAGCAGCTGTTCAGGTGGTGTGTGTGTGCGTGTGCGTGTGTGTGTGTGTGTGTGTGTGTAGGGAGGATTAAGAAGGAAATGAGATCAGAGACATGTCTTTTTTTACCTTTTTACAATTACTGATCTCTCTCTCTCTCTCTCTCTCTCTCTCTCTCTCTCTCTCTCTCTCTCTCTCTCTCTCTCTCTCTCTCTCTCTCTCTCTCTCTCTCTTCTTCTCTCTCTCTCTCTCTCTCTCTCTGTCTCTTTTACAATTACTGATCTCTCTCTCTCTCTCTCTGTTTGGCTCTGCAGTAGAAGCAGAGGAAGGAGAATACAGCCACTCTCCCTCTCCATCTCCCTACTCCATCTCCTCTCTCCATCTCCTCTCCCTCCATCTCCTCTCTCCTCCTCGTTTTAAGTGTTCTGTGACATGGCAGGGTGGGGCGTAACGTGGCCATGGGGTGATTATCTCCTCCAACTCTACCAAAATAGTAGGTACACAAGCCACCTGTCACAGTGGGGCAGCACCTGTAAAAATGGACAGTGTCTGGTAATAGGAGAGAGAGAAAGAACAGAATGAGAGAGAGAGCAGAGACAGATTAGGATAGAGAGAAAAGAACAGAATGAGAGAGAGAGAGAGAGACATAGATTAGGATAGAGAGAGAACAGAACAGAAGAGAGAGAGAGAGAGAGAGAGAGAGAGAGAGAGAGAGAGAGAGAGAGAGAGAGAGAGAGAAGAGAAGAGAGAGAAAAGAACAGAATGAGAGAGAGAGAGAGAGAAAAGAACAGAATGAGAGAGAGAGAGGGAATTAGGATAGAGGATAGAGAGAGAGAGACAGAGACACAGAGTGACAGAGAGACATAGAGACAGAGACAGAGACACAGAGAGGTGAAAAGGCGACAGATGGTTCTGTGCATGTTTCAGAAAAAGGGGCTTTTTGTTATGCTAGGCTCTACAGCAGTGGGGAGCTCCTCAGAGGAGGAAGGGGAGGACCATCCTCCTCAGTAAATTTCATGAAAATAAAATTGTAAAACATTTTAAAAGTTATCCTTTTTAGATAAAACTATACTAAATATAATTACGTCACCAAATAACTGATTAAAGTACAATAATTTGCAATGAAGTTCTACAGTAGCCTCAACAGCACTCTGTAGAGTAGCCCCATGGTGTAGCCGGAGGAAAGCTAGCTTCCGTCCTCCTCTTGGGACATTGACCTCAATACAAAACCTAGGAGGCTCATGGTTCTCAACCCCTTCCATAGGCATACACAGTAATTAGAACAACTTCCAAGGATGCCCTCCAACCTATCAGAGCTCTTGCAGCATGAAATTACATGTTTTCCATCCAATCAAAGGATCAGATAATTAACCTAGTAGTGAAAGTAAAAGCTACAGCTAACGAGCACTGCAGTGCATAACATATGGTGAGTAGTTCACACAAAGAGAGTGAAAGACAATAGTTGAACATTTATGAACAAATTAATTTATTCTAAAAATATGAGAGATAAAAATGCAGTTAGCAATTTTAGCCTACTTAAACACTCTGCTCAAGCTGCAGTGCATAAAATGTTGTTGACTCGAAGAGACAGAAAGACAATTGTTCAACAGTTTTGAACAAATTCATTCATTCTAAAATTTTGAGAGAGAAAGAGAGAGAGAGAGAGAGGTGTTTTGCACTTTCAGTTTCATTTAATTAGCTAGCAAATAGTTTAGCCTACTGAAACACCCTGCTCAAAGAGAGGGATGCTATGTTAGCTAGCTGGCTATAACAGAGGGATGCTATGTTAGCTAGCTGGCTATAACAGACGGATGCTATGTTAGCTAGCTGGCTATAACAGAGGGATGCTATGTTAGCTAGCTGGCTATAACAGACGGATGCTATGTTAGCTAGCTGGCTGTAACAGAGGGATGCTATGTGAGCTAGCTGGCTATAACAGAGGGATGCTATGTGAGCTAGCTGGCTGTAACAGAGGATGCTATGTTAGCTAGCTGGCTGTAACAGAGGATGCTATGTTAGCTAGCTGGCTGTAACAGAGGATGCTATGTTAGCTAGCTGGCTGTAACAGACGGATGCTATGTTAGCTAGCTGGCTATAACAGATGGATGCTATGTTAGCTAGCTGGCTGTAACAGAGGATGCTATGTTAGCTAGCTGGCTGTAACAGAGGATGCTATGTTAGCTAGCTGGCTGTAACAGAGGATGCTATGTTAGCTAGCTGGCTGTAACAGAGGATGCTATGTTAGCTAGCTGGCTGTAACAGAGGATGCTATGTTAGCTAGCTGGCTATAACAGAGGATGCTATGTTAGCTAGCTGGCTGTAACAGAGGATACTATGTTAGCTAGCTGGCTGTAACAGAGGGATGCTATGTTAGCTAGCTGGCTGTAACAGAGGATGCTATGTTAGCTAGCTGGCTGTAACAGAGGATGCTATGTTAGCTAGCTGGCTGTAACAGAGGATGCTATGTTAGCTAGCTGGCTATAACAGAGGATGCTATGTTAGCTAGCTGGCTGTAACAGAGGATGCTATGTTAGCTGGCTGGCTGTAACAGAGGATGCTATGTTAGCTAGCTGGCTGTAACAGAGGGATGCTATGTTAGCTAGCTGGCTGTAACAGAGGATGCTATGTTAGCTAGCTGGCTGTAACAGAGGATGCTATGTTAGCTAGCTGGCTGTAACAGAGGATGCTATGTTAGCTAGCTGGCTGTAACAGAGGATGCTATGTTAGCTAGCTGGCTGTAACAGAGGATGCTATGTTAGCTAGCTGGCTGTAACAGAGGATGCTATGTTAGCTAGCTGGCTGTAACAGGGGATGCTATGTTAGCTAGCTGGCTGTAACAGAGGATGCTATGTTAGCTAGCTGGCTGTAACAGAGGATGCTATGTTAGCTAGCTGGCTGTAACAGAGGGATGCTATCTTAGCTAGCTGGCTGTAACAGAGGATGCTATGTGAGCTAGCTGGCTGTAACAGAGGATGCTATGTTAGCTAGCTGGCTATAACAGACGGATGCTATGTTAGCTAGCTGGCTGTAACAGAGGATGCTATGTTAGCTAGCTGGCTGTAACAGAGGATGCTATGTTAGCTAGCTGGCTGTAACAGAGGATGCTATCTTAGCTAGCTGGCTGTAACAGAGGATGCTATGTTAGCTAGCTGGCTATAACAGAGGGATGCTATGTTAGCTAGCTGGCTGTAACAGAGGATGCTATCTTAGCTAGCTGGCTGTAACAGAGGGATGCTATGTTAGCTAGCTGGCTGTAACAGAGGGATGCTATGTTAGCTAGCTGGCTGTAACAGAGGATGCTATGTTAGCTAGCTGGCTGTAACAGAGGATGCTATGTTAGCTAGCTGGCTGTAACAGAGGATGCTATGTTAGCTAGCTGGCTGTAACAGAGGGATGCTATCTTAGCTAGCTGGCTGTAACAGAGGGATGCTATGTTAGCTAGCTGGCTGTAACAGAGGATGCTATGTTAGCTAGCTGGCTGTAACAGAGGATGCTATGTTAGCTAGCTGGCTGTAACAGAGGATGCTATGTTAGCTAGCTGGCTGTAACAGAGGATGCTATGTTAGCTAGCTGGCTGTAACAGAGGGATGCTATGTTAGCTAGCTGGCTGTAACAGAGGGATGCTATGTTAGCTAGCTGGCTGTAACAGAGGATGCTATGTTAGCTAGCTGGCTGTAACAGAGGATGCTATGTTAGCTAGCTGGCTGTAACAGAGGGATGCTATGTTAGCTAGCTGGCTGTAACAGAGGGATGCTATGTTAGCTAGCTGGCTGTAACAGAGGATGCTATGTTAGCTAGCTGGCTAACAGAGGATGCTTCCAGCACAGGCTTAACAAAGACAATGCTAGCTATGCTGACAATGACGTTACTTTAGCTAATAAGGTGACAACGATGGCTGGGAAAGGTTATTTCGCCTGGTCACAGACAGCTGATGTGTTGTGTTTTTTTAAGTCCAGAGCGAAGCGAAGGGGTGAGGAGGAGAGCTCATAGATGTGAGAAGGAATACACCGTGGCTGCTGTGGCGTGAACAGTGTGTGCGTGCGATCAGGGTGTATTCATTCCCCCAATTCTGTTGAAAAACATTTCTTCATTACACGGCAAACGTATCAAAATGGGGATAGACATAACTGAATGTGAAACTCTTGCAACCGTTGGACAGACGACTCCACCCCTTTGTCAGCGAGATGCAGGCAAGAGTGTGCAAGGAGAACATCGAATGTCATTGTCTGTCCATCCGTCACTGTCTGTCACCTCAAATGTGTCTCTCGACCTCTGTGCCCCCTGCGTTGTAAGACTGTCATTCATAGGCGAGGTTGTAGCAACGTCATGATGGGTACAGAAAGAGGGATCGCTGTTACATTGAGCTGGGTGAATGTGGAATATGAGCGACAGTCGTGCAATGTGCTGTAATAGAAATGAGGCCACGCTCGTGAACCAGAACGGTCCTCCCTCATCCAGCGACACTGACGGCCCACTGCTCTACATTATACAGGGATGATATTCTTCAGGCACAGCAGACACATGCGCTGTGTGTCCCGAATGGTGCCCTTTTCCCTATTTAGTGCACTACTTACGTCCAGGGCTATCAAGGCTCAGTCTAAAGTAGTGCACTGTTAGGAATAGGGTGCTATTTGGCAACAGAGCGTGCTCAGGGCCCAGGGCACTCAGGCCTGAGAGTTATCGACTGACTGACTGACTCATGTATGGTGAAGGGCTTCATCTGCTTGGAAATACAGTCTGTTCTAAATGAGTGTAAAATGGCATCCTTTTATTGTGTTCTCATTCATTTACCAGGGGTAATAGGGACTAACCATTTCAGTAGTGCACTACATAGGGTACATTACAGTCACAACCTTATAGCTATTTGAGGTATATTTGAAGAGGTTTATTATTTCCAAAACACTTTTTATCCAGCAACTTTTCACATTTGTGTTTTCTTTTAAATTAAAAATGTGTCCTGGGTATCTTCATGTGTGTGTGAAATATTACACCTCTCAGGAAAAAAAAAAAAGTGAAATAAATGGGTTTTTAGCAAAAATGCGATGTCCCTGGTTTAGCTGGAGTGGAATGTTGGTATAGTGTGTATTTAGCATGTGTTTGTCTCACCTAGCAACAGTATCTTAGGATGAACTAATGCACTGTGAGTCGCTCTGGATAAGAACATCTGCTAAATGACTCAAATGTCAAACAGAAATGTTTTACATTCCCATGTCATATTGCTGTGATTAATTATTATTAGAAAAAAAAATACATATATATTGTATCATTTGAAATGTTGTTGATTTTTCCATGTGACTCTGTAAAACCCAGCAGTACTACTTATTCCTCTGAGAGTGAGGTGGATATATATTATTACTGTGTAAAAACCCAGCAGTACTACTTATTCCTCTGAGAGTGAGGTGGATATATATTATTACTGTAAAACCCAGCAGTACTACTTATTCCTCTGAGAGTGAGGTGGATATATATTATTACTGTGTAAAACCCAGCAGTACTACTTATTCCTCTGAGAGTGAGGTGGATATATATTATTACTGTGTAAAACCCAGCAGTACTACTTATTCCTCTGAGAGTGAGGTGGATATATATTATTACTCTGTAAAACCCAGCAGTACTACTTATTCCTCTGAGAGTGAGGTGAATATATATTATTACTGTGTAAAACCCAGCAGTACTACTTATTCCTCTGAGAGTGAGGTGAATATATATTATTACTGTGTAAAACCCAGCAGTACTACTTATTCCTCTGAGAGTGAGGTGGATATATATTATTACTCTGTAAAACCCAGCAGTACTACTTATTCCTCTGAGAGTGAGGTGAATATATATTATTCTGTAAAACCCAGCAGTACTACTTATTCCTCTGAGAGTGAATGGTGGATATATATTATTACTGTGTAAAACCCAGCAGTACTACTTATTCCTCTGAGAGTGAGGTGGATATATATTATTACTGTGTAAAACCCAGCAGTACTACTTATTCCTCTGAGAGTGAGGTGGATATATATTATTACTGTGTAAAACCCAGCAGTACTACTTATTCCTCTGAGAGTGAGGTGAATATATATTATTACTGTGTAAAACCCAGCAGTACTACTTATTCCTCTGAGAGTGAGGTGGATATATATTATTACTGTGTAAAACCCAGCAGTACTACTTATTCCTCTGAGAGTGAGGTGAATATATATTATTACTGTGTAAAACCCAGCAGTACTACTTATTCCTCTGAGTGAGGTGAATATATTATTACTTGTAAAACCCAGCAGTACTACTTATTCCTCTGAGAGTGAGATGGTGGATATATATTATTACTGTTTGTAAAACCCAGCAGTACTACTTATTCCTCTGAGAGTCTTATTCCTCTGGTGTGAATATATATTATTACTGTGTAAAACCCAGCAGTACTACTTATTCCTCTGAGAGTGAGGTGATATATATTATTACTGTGTAAAACCCAGCGGTACTACTTATTCCTCTGAGAGTGAGGTGGATATATATTATTACTGTGTAAAACCCAGCAGTACTACTTATTCCTCTGAGAGTGAGGTGGATATATATTATTACTGTGTAAAACCCAGCAGTACTACTTATTCCTCTGAGAGTGAGGTGGATATATATTATTACTCTGTAAAACCCAGCAGTACTACTTATTCCTCTGAGAGTGAGGTGAATATATATTATTACTGTGTAAAACCCAGCAGTACTACTTATTCCTCTGAGAGTGAGGTGAATATATATTATTACTGTGTAAAACCCAGCAGTACTACTTATTCCTCTGAGAGTGAGGTGAATATATATTATTACTGTGTAAAACCCAGCAGTACTACTTATTCCTCTGAGAGTGAGGTGAATATATATTATTACTGTGTAAAACCCAGCAGTACTACTTATTCCTCTGAGAGTGAGGTGGATATATATTATTACTCTGTAAAACCCAGCAGTACTACTTATTCCTCTGAGAGTGAGGTGAATATATATTATTACTGTGTAAAACCCAGCAGTACTACTTATTCCTCTGAGAGTGAGGTGAATATATATTATTACTGTGTAAAACCCAGCAGTACTACTTATTCCTCTGAGAGTGAGGTGAATATATATTATTACTGTGTAAAACCCAGCAGTACTACTTATTCCTCTGAGAGTGAGGTGAATATATATATTATTACTGTGTAAAACCCAGCAGTACTACTTATTCCTCTGAGAGTGAGGTGGATATATATTATTACTGTGTAAAACCCAGCAGTACTACTTATTCCTCTGAGAGTGAGGTGGATATATATTATTACTGTGTAAAACCCAGCAGTACTACTTATTCCTCTGAGAGTGAGGTGAATATATATTATTACTGTGTAAAACCCAGCAGTACTACTTATTCCTCTGAGAGTGAGGTGAATATATATTATTACTGTGTAAAACCCAGCAGTACTACTTATTCCTCTGAGAGTGAGGTGAATATATATATTATTACTGTGTAAAACCCAGCAGTACTACTTATTCCTCTGAGAGTGAGGTGAATATATATATTATTACTGTGTAAAACCCAGCGGTACTACTTATTCCTCTGAGAGTGAGGTGGATATATATTATTACTGTGTAAAACCCAGCAGTACTACTTATTCCTCTGAGAGTGAGGTGAATATATATTATTACTGTGTAAAACCCAGCAGTACTACTTATTCCTCTGAGAGTGAGGTGGATATATATTATTACTGTGTAAAACCCAGCAGTACTACTTATTCCTCTGAGAGTGAGGTTAATATATATTATTACTGTGTAAAACCCAGCAGTACTACTTATTCCTCTGAGAGTGAGGTGGATATATATTATTACTGTGTAAAACCCAGCAGTACTACTTATTCCTCTGAGAGTGAGGTGGATATATATTATTACTGTGTAAAACCCAGCAGTACTACTTATTCCTCTGAGAGTGAGGTGAATATATATTATTACTGTGTAAAACCCAGCAGTACTACTTATTCCTCTGAGAGTGAGGTGAATATATATTATTACTGTGTAAAACCCAGCAGTACTACTTATTCCTCTGAGAGTGAGGTAGATATATATTATTACTGTGTAAAACCCAGCAGTACACTTCTCTGAGAGTGAGGTTAATATATATTATTACTGTGTAAAACCCTGAGAGTGAGGTAGATATATATTATTAGTAAAACCCAACAGTACTACTTAGTTCCTCTGAGAGTACTTATTCCTCTGAGGTGAATATATATTATTACTGTTTAAAACCCAGCAGTACTACTTATTCCTCTGAGAGTGAGGTGAATATATATTATTACTGTGTAAAACCCAGCAGTACACTTCTCTGAGAGTGAGGTTAATATATATTATTACTGTGTAAAACCCAGCAGTACTACTTATTCCTCTGAGAGTGAGGTGAATATATATTATTACTGTGTAAAACCCAGCAGTACTACGTATTCCTCTGAGAGTGAGGTGGATATATATTATTACTGTGTAAAACCCAGCAGTACACTTCTCTGAGAGTGAGGTTAATATATATTATTACTGTGTAAAACCCAGCAGTACTACTTATTCCTCTGAGAGTGAGGTGAATATATATTATTACTGTGTAAAACCCAGCAGTACACTTCTCTGAGAATGAGGTTAATATATATTATTACTGTGTAAAACCCAGCAGTACTACTTATTCCTCTGAGAGTGAGGTGAATATATATTATTACTGTGTAAAACCCAGCAGTACTACTTATTCCTCTGAGAGTGAGGTGAATATATATTATTACTGTGTAAAACCCAGCAGTACTACTTATTCCTCTGAGAGTGAGGTGGATATATATTATTACTGTGTAAAACCCAGCAGTACTACTTATTCCTCTGAGAGTGAGGTTAATATATATTATTACTGTGTAAAACCCAGCAGTACTACTTATTCCTCTGAGAGTGAGGTGGATATATATTATTACTGTGTAAAACCCAGCAGTACTACTTATTCCTCTGAGAGTGAGGTGGATATATATTATTACTGTGTAAAACCCAGCAGTACTACTTATTCCTCTGAGAGTGAGGTGGATATATATTATTACTGTGTAAAACCCAGCAGTACTACTTATGTCACGTTCTGACCTTTATTTTCTGTGTTTTTGTATTTAGTTAGTATGGTCAGGGCGTGAGTTGGGTGGGCAGTCTATGTTTGTTTGTCTAGGTTTTGGGAATTTCTATGTTTCGGCCTAGTATGGTTCTCAATCAGAGGCAGGTGTCATTAGTTGTCTCTGATTGAGAATCATACTTAGGTGGCCTGGGTTTCACTGTGTGTTTGTGGGTGATTGTTTCCTGTCTCTGTGTGTGCACCAGATAGGACTGTTTTTGAGTTTTCACATTTCTTGTTTTGTTAGTTTGTTCATGTGTACCTTAAAGCATTAAAAAAGTACCATGGAAAATTACCACGCCGCGTATTGGTCCTCTGATCCGTTTCGCCTCTCCTCTTCGGAAGAAGAGGAGGAAACTCATTACAGAATCACCCACCACAATCGGACCAAGCGGCGTGGTAAAGGACAGCGACGACAGCAGCAGCAGCAGCAACAACAGCGGCCAGCATCAGAGCTGAATCTGGACTACACAACTTGGGAGGAGATAGATAGGTGGGCGGTCGACCCAGGGAGAGTGCCGGAGCCCGCCTGGGATTCGATGGAGCAATGCAAGGAAGGTTACAGGAGAATGAGGTTGGCGAAGCCAGCACGGCAGTGCGACAGGTACGAGAGGCAGCCCCAAATTTTTTTTTTTTTTGGGGGCACACGAGGTGTGGTACTAAGCCAGGTAGCAGACCTGAGCTCACTCCTCGTGCTTATGATAAGCAGCGCATTACTGGTCAGGCACCGTGTTACTGGTCACGGTGGCACGTGTCCATAGTAATAATAATAATGTATGCCATTTAGCAGGCTTTTATCCAAAGCGACTTACAGTCATGTGTGCATACATTCTACGTATGGGTGGTCCCGGGATCGAACCCACTACCCTGGCATTACAAGCGCCATGCTCTACCAACTGAGCTACAGAAGGACCAGTAGCCCGGTGCGCTATAGGGCAGCCCCGAGAGTGCCATGCGAGTGTGGGCATTGAGCCAGGGCGTATGGTGCCTGCTCAGCGGGTCTGGTCGCCGGTACGCAGTCTTGGTCCAGGTTATCCTGCGCCGGCTCTGCGTGCTGTGTCTCCGGGGCGCTGGGAGGGTGCAGTGCGTCCTCTGCCTGCGCTCCGCTCGTACCGGGCAACTGTGGGAGTGGAGCCTAGGGGAGAGGTGCGTGTAGTAAGCACTAGATCTCCCGTGCTTACCCACAGCCCGGTTCAACCTGTGCCTGCACTCTGGAGGGTCCGGGCTCGAGTAGTTGTCCAGCCTGGGGAAGTGGTGCCAAGGTTGCGCACCAGAGCTCCAGTGCTCCCCCACAGCCCGATCTTTCAGGCTCCTCCTAACATCAAGCCTCCTGAAAGTCTCCCCAGCCTGGTAGTTCCTGTGGCAGCCCCACGCACCAGGCTGTCTCTCAGTCTCCTCCCTACAGGTGCTCCCGCCTGTCCGGCGCCACTGCCGGAGCCTCCCGCCTGTCCGGCGCCGCTGCCGGAGCCTCCCGCCTGTCCGGAGCCTCCCGCCTGTCCGGCGCCGCTGCCGGAGCCTCCCGCCTGTCCGCGCCACTGCCGGAGCCTCCCGCCTGTCCGGCGCCGCTGCCGGAGCCTCCTGCCTGTCCGGCGCCGCTGCTGGAGCCTCCCGCCTGTCCGGCGCGCTGCCTCCTGGGGCAGCTCCACGCACCAGGCTGTCTCTCTGGCGCCCTGCAGGTGCTCCCGCCTGTCCGGCGCCGCTGCCGGAGCGTCCCGCCTGTCCGGCGCCGCTGCCGGAGCGTCCCGCCTGTCCTGCGCCCGTTGCCGGAGCGTCCCGCCTGCCCAGCGCCGCTGCCGGAGCCTCCCGCCTGCCCGGCGCCGCTGCCGGGAGCGTCCCGCCTGTCCGGCGCCGCTGCGGAGCGTCCCACCTGTCCGGCGCCACTGCCGGAGCCTCCCGCCTGTCCGGCGCCGCTGCCGGAGCCTCCCGCCTGTCCGGCGCCGCTGCCGGAGCCTCCCGCCTGTCCGGCGCCGCTGCCGGAGCCTCCCGCCTGTCCGGCGCCGCTGCCGGAGCCTCCCGCCTGTCCGGCGCCGCTGCCGGAGCCCCTCAGCCCAGAGGCGCCAGAGCCCCTCAGCCCAGAGGCGCCAGAGCCCCTGCCCCTCTGTCCAGAGCTTCTGCCCCTCTGTCCCGAGCTGCCCCTCTGTCCAGTGGGGTCATTGAGAGGGGTTGCCATGGTGAGAAAGCCACGGAGGCGGAAAATGAGGCGGACTAAAACAATGGTGAAGTGGGGTCCGCGTCCCGCGCCAGAACCGCCACCGCGGACAGACGCCCACCCAGACCCTCCCCTATAGGTCAAGGTTTTGCGGCCGGAGTCCGCACCTTTGGGGGTACTGTCACGTTCTGACCTTTATTTTCTGTGTTTTGTGTTTAGTTAGTATGGTCAGGGCGTGAGTTGGGTGGGTAGTCTATGTTTGTTTGTCTAGGTTTTGGGAATTTCTATGTTTCGGCCTAGTATGGTTCTCAATCAGAGGCAGGTGTCATTAGTTGTCTCTGATTGAGAATCATACTTAGGTGGCCTGGGTTTCACTGTGTGTTGGTGGGTGATTGTTTCCTGTCTCTGTGTGTGCACCAGATAGGACTGTTTTTTGAGTTTTCACATTTCTTGTTTTGTTAGTTTGTTCATGTGTACCTTATAGCATTAAAAAAATACCATGGAAGATTACCACGCCGCGTATTGGTCCTCTGATCCGTTTCGCCTCTCCTCTTCGGAAGAAGAGGAGGAAACTCATTACAACTTATTCCTCTGAGAGTGAGGTGAATATATATTATTACTGTGTAAAACCCAGCAGTACTACTTATTCCTCTGAAGTGAGGTGGATATATATTATTACTGTGTAAAACCCAGCAGTACTACTTATTCCTCTGAGAGTGAGGTGAATATATATTATTACTGTGTAAAACCCAGCAGTACTACTTATTCCTCTGAGTGTGAGGTGAATATATATTATTACTGTGTAAAACCCAGCAGTACTACTTATTCCTCTGAGAGTGAGGTGAATATATATTATTACTGTGTAAAACCCAGCAGTACTACTTATTCCTCTGAGAGTGAGGTGGATATATATTATTACTGTGTAAAACCCAGCAGTACTACTTATTCCTCTGAGAGTGAGGTGAATATATATATTATTACTGTGTAAAACCCAGCAGTACTACTTATTCCTCTGAGAGTGAGGTGAATATATATATTATTACTGTGTAAAACCCAGCAGTACTACTTATTCCTCTGAGAGTGAGGTGAATATATATTATTACTGTGTAAAACCCAGCAGTACTACTTATTCCTCTGAGAGTGAGGTGGATATATATTATTATTGTGTAAAACCCAGCAGTACTACTTATTCCTCTGAGAGTGAGGTGAATATATATTATTACTGTGTAAAACCCAGCAGTACTACTTATTCCTCTGAGAGTGAGGTGGATATATATTATTACTGTGTAAAACCCAGCAGTACTACTTATTCCTCTGAGAGTGAGGTGGATATATATATTATTACTGTGTAAAACCCAGCAGTACTACTTATTCCTCTGAGAGTGAGGTGAATATATATTATTACTGTGTAAAACCCAGCTGTACTACTTATTCCTCTGAGAGTGAGGTTAATATATATTATTACTGTGTAAAACCCAGCAGTACTACTTATTCCTCTGAGAGTGAGGTGAATATATATTATTACTGTGTAAAACCCAGCAGTACACTTCTCTGAGAGTGAGGTTAAATATATATTATTACTGTGTAAAACCCAGCAGTACTACTTATTCCTCTGAGAGTGAGGTGAATATATATTATTACTGTGTAAAACCCAGCAGTACTACTTATTCCTCTGAGAGTGAGGTGAATATATATATTATTACTAAAACCCAGCAGTACTACTTATTCCTCTGAGAGTGAGGTGAATATATATTATTAAAACCCAGCAGTACTACTTATTCCTCTGAGAGTGAGGTGAATATATATTATTACTGTGTAAAACCCAGCAGTACTACTTATTCCTCTGAGAGTGAGGTGAATATATATTATTACTGTGTAAAACCCAGCAGTACTACTTATTCCTCTGAGAGTGAGGTGAATATATATTATTACTGTGTAAAACCCAGCAGTACTACTTATTCCTCTGAGAGTGAGGTAATATATATTATTACTGTGTAAAACCCAGCAGTACTACTTATTCCTCTGAGAGTGAGGTGAATATATATTATTACTGTGTAAAACCCAGCAGTACTACTTATTCCTCTGAGAGTGAGGTAATATATATTATTACTGTGTAAAACCCAGCAGTACTACTTATTCCTCTGAGAGTGAGGTGAATATATATTATTACTGTGTAAAACCCAGCAGTACTACTTATTCCTCTGAGAGTGAGGTGAATATATATTATTACTGTGTAAAACCCAGCAGTACTACTTATTCCTCTGAGAGTGAGGTGATATATATATTATTACTGTGTAAAACCCAGCAGTACTACTTATTCCTCTGAGAGTGAGGTGAATATATATTATTACTGTGTAAAACCCAGCAGTACTACTTATTCCTCTGAGAGTGAGGTGAATATCTATTATTACTGTGTAAAAATATATATTCCTCTTATTACTGTGTAAAACCCAGCAGTACTACTTATTCCTCTGAGAGTGAGGTGGATGTACAGAATTCAGCAAATAAATACTTGACTATTTGTCTCTCTGAAATGAAGTAATAGATTTCTAACCAACACATACATGTCTGTCATTTAAACAATATAAGCTAATTTACCGACATTTCTGATTACTTGTATTTGCATTTTGCAAATAAACATTCACTTTAGATGAGAATATGACCGAAGCCCAACATTCTGCAGCCATTGGCCCCTGAAAACCTAAAACCAACCTATAACTTTGACCTCTAACAGTTACGTCGGAATTAGGTCAGATCTTTGTCCGCCGTCAGCTTGTTACTCGGAGCCAGTCGCGGTAGTTTCAGCTTTCAGCCAACAGTAAATCACGTTGTCTACAGACGGCAGCAGCCTAAGGAATAAAATGCTCTGAGAGGATGTGAACAGGTGTTGGATTCGTCTTGTGACCTGCCGCTAAAAGTCAGTGACACTATTTACAGCGATAGAACTGAAAGCAGGTGTTTATTTCAGTAGGGACCTGAGAAAGGTCCCTATGGTTCCAAAAGAGCAGCAGCAACTCCCTCCTTCAACCTAATAAGATGCTCCCCTCTCTCTTTCCTCCCTAGTTCCCTAGTTCCCCT
>NW_026280588.1:20000-30281 GCF_023373465.1 Oncorhynchus keta
TCTCTCTCTCTCTCTGGAGACTCTCTCTGTCTCTCTCTCTCTTTCTCTCTCTCTCTTTCTCTCACTCTGTCACTCTCTCTCAGTTCTCTCTCTCTCATTCACTCTGTTTCTCTTTCTCTCTCTCTCTCATTCACTCAACACATCTCTCTCCACTCTCTCTCTCTTTCTCTCACTCTCTTTCTCTCTGGTCAGTTCTTTCTCTCTCAACTCTCTCTCTTTCTCTCTCTCTTTCACTCTCTCTCTCTTTCTCTTCTTTCACTCTCTAGAAAGAGAGTTATTTCTCTCTTCTCTCTCTCTATTTCTCTCATACTCTCTCTCATTCTCTCTCTCAAATCTATAGAGGAAGGAGTTGGTCTCTCTCTCTCTCATTCTCTCTTCTCTTTCAGTTCTCTTTATTCATAGGAAGGAGTCTCTGTTAACTCTCCTTCTCTCACTCTCTCTGTGTTGGAAGTTCATCTCAACTATCTCTCTCTCTCTCTCTTTCTCTCTCTCTTTCTCTCTCTCTCTTCTTCTCTCTCTCTCTCTCTCTCTCTTCTCTCTCTCTCTTTCTTTCTCAGACCTCTTCTCTCTCTCTCTTTCTCTCTCTAGTTCTTTCTCAACTATCTCTTTCTCTCTCTCTTTTCTCTCTCTCTCTCTCTCTCTTTCTCTCTCTCTCTCGCAAATTCAAAAGTTGATTCCTTTTATATTCGTGTCCAAAACGATGTATTTACATCTGTATACATTTAAACATTATATTTCCAGACAATGAGACTAAAATGATGGGTTTTATCCACATTTACCATCATGTACAACTGGACAGCTGGCCGATGCAGCTTTCTTTGAAGACTTGAAAAATCCATAATGTTCTTTGATTCATGAATTAATTAATTAATGACTCGATTAGAGAGGAAAAGGGCCTTTTAAATTATGTTAGTTTAGCTTCAAAAGCAACTGAGGAAGTAGACTGATTATAACAATGAATATGATTAATATTTCTTGGTCTTTAAATATGAAAGAACGAGAGACTCCTCCCTCCCTCCCTCCTAACCTCCCTCCCTCCCTCCCTCCCTCCCTCCCTCTCCCTCCCTCCCTCCCTCCCTCCCTCCCTCCCCATCATCAACCATAGAGGAAGGAGTTGACCAGCTGCCAGGCCACTTGTCTGGTCTGTGTTGGTAGTTCAGCATCAACCAAGGAAGGAGTTGGCCAGCTGCCAGACCACTTGTCTGTGTTGGTAGTTCATCATCAACCATAGAGAAGGAGTTGGCCAGCTGCCAGACCACTTGTCTGTGTTGGTAGTTCATCATCAACTATAGGAAGGAGTTGGTCAACTGGACCACTCTGTCTGTGTTGGTAGTTCATCATCAACTATGGTTGTTGCCAGACCACTTGTCTCTTTGAGTTCATCCATCAACTATAGAGGAAGGAGTTGGCCACTTGTCTGTGTTGGTAGTTCATCATCAACCATAGAGGAAGGAGTTGCCCAGTTGCCAGACCACTTGTCTGTGTTGGTAGTAGAGGAAGGAGTTGATTAGTGAATGTGATGGTAGTTCATCATCAACTATTTAGGAAGGAGTTGGTCAGTTGCCAGACCACTTGTCTGTGTTGGTAGTTCATCATCAACTATAGAGGAAGGGTTGGTCAGCTGCCAGACCACTTGTCTGTGTTGGTAGTTCATCATCAACCATAGAGGAAGGAGTGGCCAGGCCAGACCACTTGTCTGTGTTGGTAGTTCATCATCAACTATAGAGAGACAGAGAGTTGGCCAGTCTGCCAGACCACTTGTCTGTGTTGGTAGTTCATCATCAACTATAGAGGAAGGAGTTGGCCAGTTGCCAGACCACTTGTCTGTGTTGGTAGTTCATCATCAACTATAGAGGAAGGAGTTGGCCAGCTGCCAGACCACTTGTCTGTGTTGGTAGTTCAGCATCAACCATAGAGGAAGGAGTTGGTCAGCTGCCAGACCACTTGTCTGTGTTGGTAGTTCATCATCAACCATAGAGGAAGGAGTTGGCCAGTTGCCAGACCACTTGTCTGTAGGTTTTTAATGAGTTCATTGCTTTTATAAACCACTATAGCCTGGAGTTTTACCTAAAAGAGAGAAAACTCTGGGCCTTCGACAGGCCTCAACGTTTTATTTGGACAGGTGACGTGGCCATTAAAACATTCCTTGCCGTAACCGTAGCGACCAGTTGACTTTGTGCAAAACTAGAGACCTTTGTCCTGAACTAGTTTAACACGTCCTGAGGCAGCAGTGGAGCTGATGGACAGGTTGTCAGGTTCAAATGGGGTCAGGCTGTCGACTACGACAACAGTTGAAGAACCCTTTTTTGGTTCCAGGTAGAACACTTTTGGTTCCTTTACACAGAAGGTTCTACATGGAACCCAAAATAGTTCTACCTGGAATCCAAAAGGTTTCTACTTGGAACCATAAAGGTTTCACCTATGGGGACAGCCAAAGAACCCTTTTGGAACCCTTGTCTTTTAAGTGTGTCTCTGTCTCTGTCTCTGTCTCTCTCTGTCTCTCTCTGTCTCTCTCTCTCTCTGTCTCTCTCTGTCTCTCTCTCTCTCTCTCTCTCTCTCTGTCTCTCTCTGTCTCTCTCTGTCTCTCTCTGTCTCTCTCTCTCTCCCCCTCCCCCTCCCCTCTCTCTCTCTCTCCTATCCTTCTCTACGTCCCACTCCCCTCCCTCTTTCTTCCCTCCTCTGAGAGTCCAGAAGAGATCTCCTCTCTACTTCATGCTGATGACCCTCTGGTGGACTCAGTCTGTTTTAGTGAAAAGGAGATTGATTGTGCCCCAACCATCGCCGTAATTATATTGTCATCACTTCATCAACGTTATTGGATTCCTCAAGCACTTACGATCTGGGGCCAGCCCAATGCTGAGAGATTAACTTTTAGAGAGAGAGACAGAGAGGGCAGAGAGAGAGAGAGAGAGAGACAGAGAGAGAGAGAGAGAGAGAGACAGAGAGAGAGAGAGAGAGAGAGATGTGGAAGAGGAGATAGAGAGGAGATAGAGAGGGGAGATGTGGAAGAGGAGATAGAGAGGGAGATGTGGAAGAGGAGATAGAGAGGAGATGTGGATAGATAGAGAGTAAAGAGTGAGAGGAATGGCAAGGTTCAGTCGTGGTGTGTTTCTGAGCAGGACAGGAAGTTACTAATAGTTTTGTTGTCACCTGGAAGAGCAGTTGAATAATGAATGTGTCTATTGGGCTGGGAGAGAGGCCTTCCTTTGAAGAGAGAAAGCACAGATGGTAATCTGAATCAGAGAAAGGTTAGCACACACACACACAGCGAAACACACACACACACAAACAAACACACATAGGTGTACAAACATGCTCACACACACAGACACTCACACACACACGCCCACACACATGCATACGCTCACATGCGCACGAACACTCTCTCACTCAAAATGAGGGCTGCCTCATCACCTGGGTACACACCATATGGCCTGACAACCTGCTCACCCGACTCACACTGAGAGAAACACACACACACACACACACACACACACACACACACACACACACACACACACACACACACACACACACACACACACACACACACACACACACACACACACACACACACACACACACACACACACACACACACACACACACACACACACACACACACACATGAATAGACACACCCACAGCACTTCTGCACACACAGGCAGACACTGTTCTGTTTTGTAACTGTCCTCATTTCTTTTGGGAAAAGCGCTGTGTGAATGCTGATGTGTAGTTACCTGGAGAAGAAGCACATCCCCAGTATAGGCAGTGATTTAAATTCACAACTAAAAAACACTGAGCATAGAGAGAGAGATACTAAAACTCTTTAACATCATCCTTAGCTCTGGCATCTTCCCCAATATCTGGGACCAAGGACTGATCACCCCAATCCACAAAAGTGGAGACAAATTTGACCCCAATAACTACCGTGGGATATCGTCAACAGTAACCTTGGGAAAATCCTCTACATTGTCATTAACAGCAGGCTCATACATTTCCTCAGTAAAAACAATTTACTGAGCAAATGTCAAATTAGCTTCTTTGTTGATTTCAAAAAGCCTTTGATGCAATCTGGCATGAGGGTCTGCTATACAAACTGATGGAAAGTGGTGTTGGGGGTAAAACATACGACATTATAAAATCCATGTACACAAACAACAAGTGTGCTGTTAAAAAAACACACAGAATTCTTCCCACAGGGCCGTGGGGTGAGACAGGGATGCAGCTTAAGCCCCCACCCTCTTCAACATATAAATCAACGAATTGGCGAGGGCACGACAAAAGTCTGCAGCACCGGTCTCACCTACTAGAATCTGAAGTCAAATGGCCACTGTTTGCTGTTGATCTGGTGCTTCTGTCACCAACCAAGGAGAACACCAAATAATGCATGCAGAGCAGAATGAGGCTGATACCCACTAATGATCAAAATCCAGAAAAGAGCCGTTAAATTCTACAACCACCTAAAAGTGATTCCCAAACCTTCCATAACAAAACCATCACCTACAGAGATGAACCTGGGGAAGAGTCCCCTAAGCAAGCTGGTCCTGGGGCTCTGTTCACAAACACACCCCCACAGAGCCCTAGGACAGCAACACAATTAGACCCAACCAAATCATGAGAAAACAAAAAGATAATTACTTGACACATTGGAAAAAATGTACAAAAAAACAGAGCAAACTAGAATGCTAATTGGCCCTAAACAGAGAGTACACAGTGGCAAAATACCTGTTCACTGTGACAGACCCAAACGGAAATCTTTAACTATTTCCAGACTCAGCATAGCCTTGCTATTGAGAAAGGCCGCAGTAGGCAGACATGGCTCTCAAGAGAAGACAGGCTATGTGCACACTGCCCACAAAATGAGGTGGAAAGTGAGCTGAGCTTCTAACCTCCTGCCAAATGTACGACCATATTTGTTGGTAGAGCATGGCCCTTGTAACACCAGGGTAGTGGGTTCGATTCCCGGGACCACCCATACGTAGAATGTATGCACACATGACTGTAAGTCGCTTTGGATAAAAGCGTCTGCTAAATGGCATATATTATCATATATTATATTAGAGACACATATTTCCCTCAGATTACACAGATCGACAAATAATTTGAAAACAAACTCAATTTTGCTAAACTCCCATATCTACTGGATAAAATACCACAGTGTGCCATCACAGCAAATGTCAAAGGTCAACCAGTGAAGAACAAACACCATCAACCCATATTTATGCCTATTTATTTTCATTTTTGTACTTTAACCATTTGTACATCGTTATAACACTGTATATATATATAATTTGACATTTGAAATGTCTTTATTATTTTGGAACTTCTGTATGTGTAATGTTTACTGTTCATTTTTATTGTTTATTTCACTTTTGTATTTTATCTACCTCATTTGTTTCATGCAAATATAGCTCCTTCAATTGAATTGAATTGAGAAAGACAGATGGTCAGAGAATCAGAGAGTCAGAGAGAGAGAGAGAGAGAGAGAGACAGAGAAAGACAGAGAGAGAGAGAAAGAGACAGAGAGAGAGAGACAGAGAGACAGAGAGACAGAGAGTCAGAGTCAGAGAGTCAGAGAGAGAGAGAGAGACAGAGAAAGACAGAGAGAGAGAGAGAAAGAGAGACAGAGAAAGACAGAGAGAGAGACAGAGAGAGACAGAGAGTCAGAGAGTCAGAGAGAGAGAGAGACAGAGAAATACAGAGAGAGAGAGAGAGAGAGACAGAGAGACAAGAGAGTCAGAGAGTCAGAGACAGAGAAAGACAGAGAGAGAGAGAGAGAGAGAGAGAGAGAGAGAGAGAAAGAGAGACAGAGAAAGACAGAGAAAAGACAGAGAGAGAGACAGAGAGAGACAGAGAGTCAGAGAGAGACAGAGAAAGACAGAGAGAGAGAGAGAGAGAGAGAGAGAGAGAGAGAGAGAGAGAGACAGAGAAATACAGAGAGAGAGAGAGAGAGAGAAGCGACAGACGGTTTGTAAAACAGAAATAAAGATAATAAACTGCAGGATCTATCTAGAGGCCGGGCGACAATGTCCTAATGTGTTTCCTCATAGCTCTCACACACACACACACACACACACACACACACACACACACACACACACACACACACACACACACACACACACACACACACACACACACACACACACACACACACACACACACACACACACACACACACACACACACACACACACCTTGGCACGACCAGCCAGCACTAATGAATCAGACAGGGGCAGGTGGGTAAAACCTTGGACCTGCACTCAATTACAGAACACCTGTATTTTACCATATCACTCACTGTATCATCCCATTCCCTACTGCACTGCCCACACACACAGACACACACACAGACACACACACACACACACACACACACACACACACACACACACACACACATACACACACACACACACACACACACACACACACACACACACACACACACACACACACACACACACACACACACACACACACACACACACACACACACACACACACACACACACACACACACACAGAGGGAGAGACACACACATAAAGTAAGAGGGTCAACGAACACACATCTGGAAAGGACACTCACACTACACGCACATACACATTGATATGTGATTAAATATCTGCCCCCCCGTCCGCCCCCGTCCCACATCCCTGTCACGTATATCCCTCCCTCTTCCAGGCTTCCTCCACCACCCCTCGATCCCAGGGCACAAATTAAAACAATGGCAGTCAATATGCTGACTGGGTCCTGACACTATCTGCCCCTTTTATAGACGTTTATATCTCAGCTCTGTCTTATGGAATTCTAGAGTTCTCAGCTCTATCTTATGGAATTCTAGAGTTCTCAGCTCTATCTTATGGAATTCTAGAGTTCTCAGCTCTATCTTATGGAATTCTCAAGTTCTAAGCACTATCTCATGGAATTCTAGAATTCTCAGGACTATCTTATGGAATTCTAGAGTTCTCAGCTCTATCTTATGTAATTCTCAAGTTCTAAGCACTATCTTATGTAATTCTCAAGTTCTCAGCTCTATCTTATGGAATTGTAGAGTTCTCAGCACTATCTTATGGAATTGTAGAGTTCTCAGCACTATCTTATGGAATTCTAGAGTTCTCAGCGCTAACTTATGGAATTGTAGAGTTCTCAGCACTATCTTATGGAATTGTAGAGTTCTCAGCACTATCTTATGGAATTCTAGAGTTCTCAGCGCTAACTTATGGAATTCTAGAGTTCTCAGCTCTACCTTATGGATTTCTAAAGTTCTCAGCTCTATCTTACGGAATTCTAGAGTTCTCAGCTCTATTTTATGGTATTCTAGAGTTCCCAGTGTTCTATTCCGGAATTATACTCCCTGAAGTAGTGAGGTAGAAGTCGAAAGACAGTGGGATTATTTTATATCCCTCTTAAATATAAATCCCTCTCATTAGTACATTTATCATATTAATGTTAACACCATTTAAGTAACTTACAGACCAATGACTACATCTGAATGGAGGATTCAGTACGTAACCTTTTACTGCGGTGAGCTAAATTAGTGTTTCTTGGTTGTCTGAAACAAATCTACTAATTGAAACAAAAGTCTAGGTCCCACACGCATGGTTATGGGCTTAGAAAGAAGAAGACACCTCTACCATGTCAGATATAGAGTTGAAATGTATTACATTATGAGTTTGCATCCCAAAATTACACTTTATATTACATCCCAGAAGACTGAAATATAACAATCCATTTGACATAGAAACACTGGATTTGAAGATTATTTTTATTGATTTTGCGTAATGTTTATTAATGATCAAATTCAGAAAAAGATGAATAACGTTCCACCCACGAGGCCACTAGAGGGTGATTTTGTAATTGGACTGCAGGAAAGGGATTCCGGCACCTGTTTGATCCTGGTTGGAAGCTCATCAAGGATAAAATCACTTGTAAATATAAATCAGTACAGGTAGCTAGCTATGAATTAACACTATCTGGTGTGAAGTAGTTGACGGAGTGGTAGCTAGCTATGAATTAACACTATCTGGTGTGAAGTAGTTGACGGAGTGGTAGCTAGCTATGAATTAACACTATCTGGTGTGAAGTAGTTGACGGAGTGGTAGCTAGCTATGAATTAACACTATTTGGTGTGAAGTAGTTGACTGAGTGTGACGAAAAAGTGCTGAAACCAGGGGACCAGAATATCACAGAGCTACTGTAATGTTCTCATTTCATCTGGTCTTAAAGGTAGCACTGGGGCTACAACATTCATAGCCACACATACAGAATTCATAGCCAATACGTACAGAATTCATAGCCAATACATACTGCATTCATAGCTCATACATACATGATTCATAGCCCATACATACACAATTCACAGCCCATACATACTGCATTCATAGCTCATACATACATGATTCATAGCCCATACATTCAGCATTCATAGCCCATACATACAGCATTCATAGCCCATACATACCGCATTCATAGCCCATACATACAACATTCATAGCCCATACATACAGCATTCATAGCCCATGCATACAGCATTCATAGCCCATGCATACAGCATGCATAGCCCATGCATACAGCATGCATAGCCCATGCATACAGCATGCATAGCCCATGCATACAGCATGCATAGCCCATGCATACAGCATTCATAGGCTAAGTATTTTCACCCCAGTCCCTACATACGGTAGCTGTCCATCCAGCCTGACTCTGTCAGCAGGTCTGCTAATAAACCTGATAGTGCCTCTCCTCTCCTCTAGCGTGAGGCTCATAGTAAATCAATAGCCTCTCGTCTCAGCGCTGACAAGTCAAGCCTCCTCTCTTTTTACGATGACACCAGAATATTAAATGATGTTGCCATGAGGTGTAGCAGGAGCAGGCAGGCGACAAAGGGGAGAGGGAGGAGGAAGGGAGAGGGGGAGAGGAGAGAGAGCGACAGGTCTGTATGTAGCTTAAGGCAAGATATCAAGTGAGGCACTGCTCAGGGAATGAGGTGAGGTCAACAGGGTAGGAAAAGAAAAGAGATAGAGAGAGAGAGTGAGAGAGAGAGAGGAAGAGTGGGAGAGAGAGAGAGAGAGAGAGAGAGAGAGAGAGAGAGAGAGAGAGAGAGAGAGAGAGAGAAAAGAGGAAGAATGTGAATGAAAGAGAGAAAGATAGACCCAGGAGGTCTACATTCAGGTTAGAGGGAGAAAGAAAAGAAGAGAGAGATATTGAGAAAGAGGGAATAATGAATGAGGATAGATGGAGAGATGTGTTGGTGCTTAGAGACGAGAGTGTCTGACCTTGGAACAGAGTTCAGACACTCCTGAATCATTGATACACGATGGGGCACCATAGCCCACGATGGGGCACGATGGAGCACGATGGAGCACGATGGGGCACGACGGAGCACAATAGCCCACAATGGGGCACGATGGAGCACGATAGCCCACGATGGGGCACGACGGAGCACGATAGCCCACGATGGGGCACGATGGGGCACGATAGCCCACGATGGGGCACGACGGAGCACGATAGCCCACGATGGGGCACGATGGAGCACGATGGGGCACGATAGCCCACGATGGGGCACGACGGAGCACGATAGCCCACGATGGGGCACGACGGAACACGATAGCCCACGATGGGGCACGATGGGGCACGATGGGCCACGATGGGGCACGATGGGGTACGATGGGGCACGATGGAGCACGATAGCCCACGATGGGGCACAATGGGGCACGATAGCCCACGATGGGGCACGATAGCCCACGATGGAGCACGATGGGGCACGTTAGCCACGATGAGGCACGATAGCCACGATGGAGCACGATAGCCCACGATGGGGCACGATGGGGCACGATAGCCCCACGATGGGGCACGACGGAGCACGATAGCCCACAATGGGGCACGATGGGGCACGATGGGGCACGATAGCCCACGATGGGGCACGATGGGGCACGATAGCCCACGATGGGGCACGATGGGGCACGATAGCCCACGATGGGGCACGATGGGGCACGATAGCCCACGATAGGGCACGATGGGGCACGATGGGGCACGATAGCCCACGATGGGGCACGATGGGGCACGATAGCCCACGATGGGGCACGATAGCCCACGATGGGGCACGATGGGGCACGATGGGGCAAGATGGGGCACGATGGGGCACGATGGGACACGATAGCCCACGATGGGGCACGATGGGGCACGATGGGGCACGATGGGACACGATAGCCCACGATGGGGCACGATGGGGCACGATAGCCCACAATGGGGCACGATGAGACACGATAGCCCAC
>NW_026280589.1:0-11283 GCF_023373465.1 Oncorhynchus keta
TAATATGCTACTACTGTTTATTTTTGTGTATATTTTACACATATCACACCATGTAATTACACGGTTTATTACACACGCCATGTAATATGTTATTACATATTTATAATATTACATATTTTACACGCGCGCGCACACACACACACACACACACACACACACACACACACACACACACACACACACACACACGTCAGATAATATGTTAATAGCGGCCCCATACCAAACACTTTGGCCTTGGCGAAGGGTGGGAAGAGCTCTGATTGACTGAAGAGATTCCTGTGTAGCTGCCAGAGGTCTTGATGAAGTTTCCGGAAATCACTGTACCTCTTCCACACCGTGATCTAGAGAGAGGGAGGGAGAGGGGGAAGGAGAGAGAGCAAGAAAAAGAGGAAGACTCAATATCACTACTCTAGGAACACACACACAATGAAACCTTCACACACATTCACAAAATGAAACCTTCACACACATTCACAAAATGAAACCTACACACACACACACACACACTGAAACCTCCACACACACTGAAACCTACACACACACACACACCCACCCACCCACGCCCGATGAAACCTCCACGCGCGATGAAACCTCCACGCGATGAAACCCACACACACACGCGATGAAACCTCACGCCACACACACACACGCGATGAAACCTCCACACACACACGCGATGAAACCTCCCACACACACGCGATGAAACCTCCACACACACACGCGATGAAACCTCCACACACACACGCGATGAAACCTCCACACACACACGCGATGAAACCCCACACACACACGCGATGAAACCTCCACACACACGCGATGAAACCTCCACACACACACGCGATGAAACCTCCACACACACACGCGATGAAACCTCCACACACACACGCGATGAAACCTCCACACACACACGCGATGAAACCTCCACACACACACGCGATGAAACCTCCACACACACACGCGATGAAACTCTCCACACACACACGCGATGAAACCTCCACACACACACGCGATGAAACCTCCACACACACGCGATGAAACCTCCACACACACACGCGATGAAACCTCCACACACACGCGATGAAACCTCCACACACACACACGCAATGAAACCTCCACACACACACACGCAATGAAACCTCCACACACGCAATGAAACCTCCACACACGCAATGAAACCTCCACACACGCAATGAAACCTCCACACACACACACGCGATGAAACCTCCACACACACACACGCGATGAAACCTCCACACACACACACGCGATGAAACCTCCACACACACACACGCGATGAAACCTCCACACACACACACACACGCGATGAAACCTCCACACACACACACACACGCGATGAAACCTCCACACACACACACGCGATGAAACCTCCCACACACACACGCGATGAAACCTCCACACACACACGCGATGAAACCTCCACACACACACACGCGATGAAACCTCCACACACACACACGCGATGAAACCTCCACACACACACACGCGATGAAACCTCCACACACACACACGCGATGAAACCTCCACACACACACACGTGATGAAACCTCCACACACACACACGCGATGAAACCTCCACACACACACACGCGATGAAACCTCCACACACACACACGCGATGAAACCTCCACACACACACGCGATGAAACCTCCACACACACACACGCGATGAAACCTCCACACACACACACGCGATGAAACCTCCACACACACACACGCGATGAAACCTCCACACACACACACGCGATGAAACCTCCACCACACACACGATGAAACCTCCACACACACACACGCGATGAAACTCTCCACACACACGCGCGATGAAACCTCCACACACACACACACACACACGCACACACGCACACACGCACACACACACACAGTCTCTCTACAGACAGACACATTCACTAACCCAGTAAAACCAGCTACCCCAGACCATCCAGACATCCAGGCCCAGAGGTAGTATAGGGCAGACAGAGGTCTGAACCCCAGCTCGGACTGCTCTGGTCTGGGCTGTCGGTCCAGTGTGTGAGGGACACGAGACACGGCACCACTCTCAGAGAGAAGGACTACTCAACAATGGAGCTATGTGTATTCCCATTTCTCTCTCTCCCACCACACACACAAAAGTATTGGGATCATGCCTGCTGTATTAAGAGCGGGGCCTCAGGGCTGTGTGTGTACAGGCATAAGTTGCAACCTTTTCCAGCGTATCACCAACCTATAGTTGTATATGCATTAGCTGTGTGTGGGTAAAATCAATGGGGAAGCCAAGCCAAAAAAATACAAATAAAAAGCCATTACAACCAGTGTTGTGATAAACAAGTTCTCTCTCTATAACCTGTTAGTTCATATGCCTTGGCACCGTGATATATAGGCCTAAGGCCGAGACAATAAGGAGACACACTAGCAGAATAAATTCAACCACACCTTTATTTCATCACAAAACCAGAGAGCCACATTTGTCCTGTGAAGTCCCAGCATATTGCATGTAACAAATAGTTACATCACCTACAGAATGGTCAAGCAATTATGTACCATTAAACAACTATTGATTTAGAACCACAGAGCTACCACAAGTCCCAAAGAAAACAGGAGCTGCCTCCACTATTCCAGCACCATTTCAAAGTCATAAAATCACCTCTGCGTAGTCTAATACAGTGACAACGAAAAGATCCCAAAACAATTCCATCCAATCAACCAAAGCTAAATATGATGTGGCTGTCCATGGGACTGATTTCTGTGCGTGCATGTAAGTAGAAAACATGTTGACTCACCTAACAAGTAGAGAAACGCCAATGCCATCCTCCTCACTTTCATGTTGCCGAAACGGTCTCAGACTGTCATACAGTACACACTTTTAGTTTTTGTTGTCCTAGGCAAATCATTGTACCATCTAAAACCGCTAGAAATATATTTTCAGCTGTTTGAAGCTGGTGTACAAAACTGAAAGTAAAAGATGCAAAAACTAAACTTGAGAACAGGAAGCATAGAAATGGCGCACATAAATAGTTCCGGCGCCGACAGAGATGGCCGCCCGTCGCCTTCCTAGGAAGCTATGCAGTTTTTTTTTACGTGTTACATTTACATTAGTACCACAAGTCATCTTAGGTTTCATTACATACAGTCGAGAAGAACTACTGAATATAAGATCACGTCAACTCACCATCAGTACGACTAAGAATATGATTTTTCGCGACGCGGATCCTGTGTTCTGCCTTTCAACCAGGACAACGGAATGGATCCCATGTGGCGACCCAAAAAACGACTCCGTAAAAGAGGGAAAAGAGGCGGTCTTCTGGTCAGACTCCGGAGACGGGCACATCGTGCACCACTCCCTAGCATTCTTCTCGCCAATGTCCAGTCTCTTGACAACAAGGTTGATGAAACCGAGCAAGGGTAGCATTCCAGAGGGACATCAGAGACTAACGTTCTTGCTTCACGGAAACATGGCTCACTGGAGAGACGCTATCCGAGGCGGTGCAGCCAGCGGGTTTCTCCACGCACGCGCCGACAGAAACAAACATCTTTCTGGTAAGAAGAGGGGCGGGGCGTATGACTTATGGCTAACGAGACATGGTGTGATGAAAGAAACATACAGGAACTCAAATCCTTCTGTTCACCTGATTTAGAATTCCTCCCAATCAAATGTCACCACATTATCTACCCAAGAGAATTCTCTTCGATTATAATCACAGCCGTATATATTCCCCCCCAAGCAGACACATCGATGGCTCTGAACAACTTTTTTAGTTGACTCTTTGCAAACTGGAATCCATTTATCCGGAGGCTGCATTCATTGTAGCTGGGGATTTTAACAAGGCTAATCTGAAAACAAGACTCCCTAAATTTTATCAGCATATCGATTGCGCAACCAGGGGTGGAAAACCTGGATCATTGTTACTCTAACTTCCGCGACACATATAAGGCCCCTGCCCCGCCCTCCTTTCGGGAAAAGCTGACTGTTTACTCCATTTTCTTGATCCCTGCCTACAGACAGAAACTAAAACAAGAGGCTCCCACGCTGAGGTCTGTCCAACGCTGGTCCGACTCAAGCTGACTCCACACTCCAAGACTGCTTCCATCACGTGGACTGGGATATGTTTCAGACAAGGGCCAGATAACAACATTGACGAATACGCTGATTCGGTGTGCGAGTTCATTAGAACGAGCGTTGAAGATGTCGCTCTCATAGCAACGATTAAAACATTCCCTAACCAGAAACCGTGATTGATGGCAGCATTCGCGTGAAACTGAAAGCGCGAACCACTGCTTTTAATCAGGCAAGGTGACTGGTAACATGAACGAATACAAACAGTGCAGCTATTCCTCCGCAAGGCTATCAAACAAGCTAAGCGTCAGTATAGAGACAAAGTAGAATCTCAATTCAACGGCTCAGACACAAGAGGTATGTGGCAGGGTCTATAGTCAATCACGGACTACAAGAAGAAACCAGCCCAGTCACGGACCAGGATGTCTTGCTCTCAGGCAGACTAAATAACTTTTTTGCCCGCTTTGAGGACAATACAGTGCCACAGACACGGCCTGCAACGAAACATGCGGACTCTCCTTCACTGCAGCCGAGGTGAGTAAGACATTTAAACGTGAGCACCTCGCAAGGCTGCAGGCCCAGACGGTATCCCAGCCGCGCCCCAGAGCATGCGCAGACCAGCTGGCCGGTGTGTTTACTTGACATATTCAATCAATCCCTATACCAGTCTGCTGTCCCCACATGCTTCAAGAGGGCCACCATTGTTCCTGTTCCCAAGAAAGCTAAGGTAACTGAGCTAAACGACTATCGCCCCGTAGCACTCACTTCCGTCATCATGAAGTGCTTGAGAGACCAGTCAAGGACCATATCACCTCCACCCTACCTGACACCCTAGACCCACTCTAACTTGCTTACTGCCCAAATAGGTCCACAGACGACGAATCTCAACCACACTGCACACTGCCCTAACCCATCAGGACAAGAGGAATACCTATGTGATGATTGCTGTTCATCGACTACAGCATTCAACACCATAGTACCTCCAAGCTCGCCATCAAGTCGAGGCCCTGGGTCTCGACTCCCGCCCTGTGCAACTGGGTACTGACTTCCTGACGGGCCCCCAGGTGGTGAGGGTAGGGCAACAACATCTCCACCGCTGATCCTCAAGGGTGCGTTCTGGAGCCCTCTCCTGTACTCCCTGTTCACCTATGCACTCGCGTGGCCACGCACGCTCCAACTCAAATCATCAAATTTATGACGACACAACAGTGGTAGGCTTGATTACCAACAACGACGAGACGGCCTGCCAGGGAGGAGGTGAGGACCCTGAGGTGGTGTCAGGAAAATAACTCACGCTCAACAAAACTAAGGAGATGATTGTGGACTTCAGGAAACAGCAGAGGGGAACACCCCCTATCCACATCGATGGAACAGTAGTGAGAGGGTAGTAAGTTTTAAGTCCTCGGCATACATCACAGACAAACTGAATTGGTCCACTCACACAGACAGTATCGTGAAGAAGGCGTGAGCAGCGCCTTCAACCTCAGGAGGCTAAAGAAATTCTGGGCTTGTCACCAAAAAAGCACTCACAAACTTCTACAGATGCACAATTGGAGATGCATCCTGGCGGCTGTATCACCGCCTGGTACGGCAACTGCTCCGCCCACAACCGTAAGGCTCTCCAGAGGGTAGTGAGGTCTGCACAACGCATCACCGGGGCAAACCACTGCCCTCCAGGACACCTACACCACCCGATGTTACAGGGAAGGCCATAAAGATCATAAAGGACAACAACCACCCGAGCCACTGCCTGTTCACCCCGCTATCATCCAGAAGGCGAGGCTGGGGCACAGGTGCATCAAAGCTGGGACCGAGAGATTGAAAAACAGCTTCTATCTCAAGGCCATCAGACTGTTAAACAGCCACCATTAACATTGAGTGGCTGCTGCCAACACACTGACACTGACTCAACTCCAGCCACTTTAATAATGGGAATTGATGGGAAATGTAAAATATATCACTAGCCATTTTAAACAATGCTACCTAATATAATGTTACATACCCTACATTATTCATCTCATATGCATACGTATATACTGTACTCTATATCATCTACTGCATCCTTACGTAATACATCTATCACTAGCCACTAACTATGCCACTTTGTTTACATACTCATCTCATATGTATATACTGTATTCGATACCATCAACTGTATCTTGCCTATGCTGCTCTGTACCATCACTCATTCATATATTTTATGTACATATTCGTTATCCCCTTACACTGTGTATAAGACAGTAGTTTTGGAATTGTTAGTTAGATTACTTGTTGGTTATTAATGCATTGTCGGAACTAGAAGCACAAGCATTTCGCTACACTCGCATTAACATCTGCTAACCATGTGTATGTCCTTCTGTAGCCAGTTGGTAGAGCACGGCGCTTGTAACGCCAGGGTAGTGGGTTCGATCCCCGGGACCACCCATACATAGAATGTATGCACACATGACTGTAAGTCGCTTTGATAAAAGCTGCCTGCTAAATGGCATATATATATATATATATATATTTGTATGTGACAAATAAAATTTGATTTGATTTGAAATCAGATGTGCCGCTTCTCAGACTTGCTTTCAATGAACATGACAGATCTATAACTCACATTTCTGTGGGAATGGTCGGGTCACCCAAAAAGTTAGATACTGCAGCTTTAACATTAGTCTACATCTAGCTACATAGTGAACTTCCATTCTCAGGCCAGCGGCACAGTGTATGAATTTATGGTTGGATCAATCGCCGTTATAATCATTGATCAGTATGGAGGATAAAAATGTAAATTCTGTCAATAACGCTTGGCTTTTGATGAAGCAAAATCCAAAATGGCTATCCTGGACACTTTTTTGTGTGCCAAGACTCAGTTTAGCTCAACGCTGATTGGATTGGCTATTATCCGCACTCCGGGCTGGAGCGAGCTGTCGATTCGCACTTCGCTCCACAGGTTGTATAACTTTTTCATTACATTTCATTATAGTACAACGGTTGATTTGTCTAATCTAGCAATTTCTTCTAGCTAGCTACATAGCCGTCCTTGTATCAGAGATACCTGCATAATTATCGTATTTCGTCGCCCTAACGTAGCCTTCACTGCTATTCGCCCAGGAGCTAGCAAACGCCAGCTAACGCCCACAGATTAGCATCACTGTAGTGCTATTCACTCAACTGAACGACTTGATTAGTTTAGTGTTAGCTAGCTACATAGCTGTCTTTGTTTCCAAGATAATTGTGTAGTTTAGAGTGTGTGTAGTCTTGGAGTGATTATCTTAATTCACTGAGGTTCGCTAGCCAGCTATTTGTCGTCCTTAACGTAGGAGACTCTGCTAGCTAGCCAACAGCTAACAGCTAACAGCTAGCCAACGTCTACTGAATAGATTCAACAACCCGGTCAGGTAGTATCACATTTTCATTTCATTTCATTACAGTACAACGGTTTGATTTGTTTGATCGTAGCTAGCTACATAGCTAGCTACATAGCCGTTTTGTTTCAAAGATAATTGTAGTCTAGAGCGATTTCCTAGGTTAGCTAGCCAGCTATTGTCGCTTCTTTAACGCAACGTAACGCAAACAACACTGCATAGCCAGCTAGCCCCCTAATAGTAGCACTGTAGAAACTATTACACTCAACGGAACGCATTTCTACTAGTGTAGTGTCAACAACGCAGCTACTGCCAGCTAGCCTACATCAGCAGTACTGTATCATTTTAATCATTTTAGTCAATAAGATTCTTAAGCACGTAAGCTTAACTTTCTGAACATTCGAGACGTGTAGTCCACTTGTCATTCCACCCTGCATTAGCGTAGCCTCTTCTGTAGCCTGTCAACTATGTGTCTGTCTATCCCTTGTTCTCTCCTCTGCACAGACCATACAAACGCCCACACCGCGTGGCCGCGGCCACCTAATCTGGTGGTCCCAGCGCGTACGACCCACGTGGAGTTCCAGGTCTCCGGTAGCCTCTGGAACTGCCGATCTGCGGCCAACAAGGCAGAGTTCATCTCAGCCTATGCCTCCCTCCAGTCCCTCGACTTCTTGGCACTGACGGAAACATGGATCACCACAGATAACACTGCTACTCCTACTGCTCTCTCCTCGTCCGCCCACGTGTTCTCGCACACCCCGAGAGCTTCTGGTCAGCGGGGTGGTGGCACCGGGATCCTCATCTCTCCCAAGTGGTCTTTCTCTCTTTCTCCCCTTACCCATCTGTCTATCGCCTCCTTTGAATTCCATGCTGTCACAGTTACCAGCCCTTTCAAGCTTAACATCCTTATCATTTATCGCCCTCCAGGTTCCCTTGGAGAGTTCATCAATGAGCTTGATGCCTTGATAAGCTCCTTTCCTGAGGACGGCTCACCTCTCACAGTTCTGGGCGACTTTAACCTCCCCACGTCTACCTTTGACTCATTCCTCTCTGCCTCCTTCTTTCCACTCCTCTCCTCTTTTGACCTCACCCTCTCACCTTCCCCCCTACTCACAAGGCAGGCAATACGCTTGACCTCATCTTTACTAGATGCTGTTCTTCCACTAACCTCATTGCAACTCCCTCCAAGTCTCCGACCACTACCTTGTATCCTTTTCCCTCTCGCTCTCATCCAACACTTCCCACACTGCCCCTACTCGGATGGTATCGCGCCGTCCCAACCTTCGCTCTCTCTCTCCCCGCTACTCTCTCCTCTTCCATCCTATCATCTCTTCCCTCTGCTCAAACTTTCTCCAACCTATCTCCTGATTCTGCCTCCTCAACCCTCCTCTCCTCCCTTTCTGCATCCTTTGACTCTCTATGTCCCCTATCCTCCAGGCCGGCTCGGTCCTCCCCTCCCGCTCCGTGGCTCGACGACTCATTGCGAGCTCACAGAACAGGGCTCCGGGCAGCCGAGCGGAAATGGAGGAAAACTCGCCTCCCTGCGGACCTGGCATCCTTTCACTCCCTCCTCTCTACATTTTCCTCCTCTGTCTCTGCTGCTAAAGCCACTTTCTACCATTCTAAATTCCAAGCATCTGCCTCTAACCCTAGGAAGCTCTTTGCCACCTTCTCCTCCCTCCTGAATCCTCCCCCCTCCTCCCTCTCTGCAGATGACTTCGTCAACCATTTTGAAAAGAAGGTCGACGACATCCGATCCTCGTTTGCTAAGTCAAACGACACCGCTAGTTCTGCTCACACTGCCCTACCCTATGCTCTGACCTCTTTCTCCCCTCTCTCTCCAGATGAAATCTCGCGTCTTGTGACGGCCGGCCGCCCAACAACCTGCCCGCTTGACCCTATCCCCTCCTCTCTTCTCCAGACCATTTCCGGAGACCTTCTCCCTTACCTCACCTCGCTCATCAACTCATCCCTGACCACTGGCTACGTCCCTCCCGTCTTCAAGAGAGCGAGAGTTGCACCCCTTCTGAAAAAACCTACACTCGATCCCTCCGATGTCAACAACTACAGACCAGTATCCCTTCTCTCTTTTCTCTCCAAAACTCTTGAGCGTGCCGTCCTTGGCCAGCTCTACCGCTATCTCTCTCAGAATGACCTTCTTGATCCAAATCAGTCAGGTTTCAAGACTAGTCATTCAACTGAGACTGCTCTTCTCTGTATCACGGAGGCGCTCCCGCACTGCTAAAGCTAACTCTCTCTCCTCTGCTCTCATCCTTCTAGACCTATCGGCTGCCTTCGATACTGTGAACCATCAGATCCTCCTCTCCACCCTCTCCGAGTTGGGCATCTCCGGCGCGGCCCACGCTTGGTTGCGTCCTACCTGACAGGTCGCTCCTACCAGGTGGCGTGGCGAGAATCTGTCTCCTCACCACGCGCTCTCACCACTGGTGTCCCCCAGGGCTCTGTTCTAGGCCCTCTCTTATTCTCGCTATACACCAAGTCACTTGGCTCTGTCATAACCTCACATGGTCTCTCCTATCATTGCTATGCAGACGACACACAATTAATCTTCTCCTTTCCCCCTTCTGATGACCAGGTGGCGAATCGCATCTCTGCATGTCTGGCAGACATATCAGTGTGGATGACGGATCACCACCTCAAGCTGAACCTCAGCAAGACGGAGCTCCTCTTCCTCCCGGGGAAGGACTGCCCGTTCCATGATCTCGCCATCACGGTTGACAACTCCATTGTGTCCTCCTCCCAGAGCGCTAAGAACCTTGGCGTGATCCTGGACAACACCCTGTCGTTCTCAACTAACATCAAGGCGGTGTCCCGTTCCTGTAGGTTCATGCTCTACAACATCCGCAGAGTACGACCCTGCCTCACACAGGAAGCGGCGCAGGTCCTAATCCAGGCACTTGTCATCTCCCGTCTTGATTACTGCAACTCGCTGTTGGCTGGGCTCCCTGCCTGTGCCATTAAACCCCTACAACTCATCCAGAACGCCGCAGCCCGTCTGGTGTTCAACCTTCCCAAGTTCTCCACGTCACCCCGCTCCTCCGCTCTCTCCACTGGCTTCCAGTTGAAGCTCGCATCCGCTACAAGACCATGGTGCTTGCCTACGGAGCTGTGAGGGGAACGGCACCTCAGTACCTCCAGGCTCTGATCAGGCCCTACACCCAAACAAGGGCACTGCGTTCATCCACCTCTGGCCTGCTCGCCTCCCTACCACTGAGGAAGTACAGTTCCCGCTCAGCCCAGTCAAAACTGTTCGCTGCTCTGGCCCCCAATGGTGGAACAAACTCCCTCACGACGCCAGGACAGCGGAGTCAATCACCACCTTCCGGAGACACCTGAAACCCCACCTCTTCAAGGAATACCTAGGATAGGGTAAGTAATCCTTCTCACCCCCCTAAAAGATTTAGATGCACTATTGTAAAGTGGCTGTTCCACTGGATGTCATAAGGTGTATGCACCAATCTGTAAGTCGCTCTGGATAAGAGCGTCTGCTAAATGACTTAAATGTAAATGTAAATCTTTTTTTTAGGGAGGCCAAATTTAGGGAGGCCAAATTTGCTGAGCTTCCTTGCATTCAATCAATGCTACGGGCGGCAACAATGCTCTTTTTGGCCAGACAGCATCAGACAGATGACTACACAAAGGCAAAGGGGCACTGTTTTGCTCGCTCGGATGCAGCCACCGGTGAGATAAATTCAGGCAATTGGGAATTGAAGGAAAAGTATAACAGAGACGAGAGCGACGAAAGATATAAAATAAAAGTCTTCGTTCATTTTTGAAGCATGGCTTCCCAAGGCATCCATGAATCACACACCACCATCTAAATAACAGCAATTGAACGTT
>NW_026280590.1:0-7500 GCF_023373465.1 Oncorhynchus keta
GTTCTGTAGCTCTCTCTCTCGTGTTCTGTAGCTCTCTCTCTCTCTCGTGTTCTGTAGCTCTCTCTCTCTCTCGAAGTGTTCTGTAGCTCTCTCTCTCTCTCGAGTGTTCTGTAGCTCTCTCTCTCTCTCTCGAGTGTTCTGTAGCTCTCTCTCTCTCTCGAGTGTTCTGTAGCTCTCTCTCTCTCTCGAGTGTTCTGTAGCTCTCTCTCTCTCGAGTGTTCTGTAGCTCTCTCTCTCTCGAGTGTTCTGTAGCTCTCTCTCTCTCTCTCGAGTGTTCTGTAGCTCTCTCTCTCTCTCTCTCTCTCTCTGTAGTGTTCTGTAGCTCTCTCTCTCTCTCTCGAGTGTTCTGTAGCTCTCTCTCTCTCTCTCTCGAGTGTTCTGTAGCTCTCTCTCTCTCTCTCTCTCTCTCTCTCTCTCTCTCTCTCTCGTGTTCTGTAGCTCTCTCTCTCTCTCTCTCTCTCTCTCTCTCTCTCTCTCTCTCGCGTGTTCTGTAGCTCTCTCTCTCTCTCTCTCTCTCTCTCTCTCTCTCTCTCTCTCTCTCTCTCTCTCTCTCTCTCTCTCTCTCTCGAGTGTTCTGTAGCTCTCTCTCTCTCTCTCGAGTGTTCTGTAGCTCTCTCTCTCTCTCTCGAGTGTTCTGTAGCTCTCTCTCTCTCGAGTGTTCTGTAGCTCTCTCTCTCTCGAGTGTTCTGTAGCTCTCTCTCTCTCTCGAGTGTTCTGTAGCTCTCGCTCTCGAGTGTTCTGTAGCTCTCGCTCTCGAGTGTTCTGTAGCTCTCGCTCTCGAGTGTTCTGTAGCTCTCGCTCTCGAGTGTTCTGTAGCTCTCGCTCTCGAGTGTTCTGTAGCTCTCTCGCTCTCGAGTGTTCTGTAGCTCTCGCTCTCAGAGTGTTCTGTAGCTCTCGCTCGCTCTCGAGTGTTCTATAGCTCTCGCTCGCTCTCGAGTGTTCTATAGCTCTCGCTCGCTCTCGGGAGTGTTCTATAGCTCTCGCTCGCTCTCGAGTGTTCTATAGCTCTCTCTCTCTCTCGAGTGTTCTATAGCTCTCTCTCTCTCTCTCTCGTTCTGAGTGTTCTCTCTCGCGTGTTCTGTAGCTCTCTCTCTCTCTCTCTCGTTCTGTAGCTCTCTCTCTCTCGTGTTCTGTAGCTCTCTCTCTCTCTCTCTCTCGAGTGTTCTGTAGCTCTCTCTCTCTCTCTCTCTCTCTCTCTCTCTCTCTCTCGTGTTCTGTCTCTCTCTCTCTCTCTCGAGTGTTCTGTAGCTCTCTCTCTCTCTCTCTCTCTCTCTCTCTCTCTCTCTCTCTCTCTCTCGAGTGTTCTGTAGCTCTCTCTCTCTCTCTCTCTCGAGTGTTCTGTAGCTCTCTCTCTCTCTCGAGTGTTCTGTAGCTCTCTCTCTCTCTCTCTCTCGAGTGTTCTGTAGCTCTCTCTCTCTCTCTCTCTCTCTCTCTCTCTCTCTCTCTCTCGAGTGTTCTGTAGCTCTCTCTCTCTCTCTCTCTCTCGAGTGTTCTGTAGCTCTCTCTCTCTCTCTCTCTCTGTTCTGTAGTGTTCTGTAGCTCTCTCTCTCTCTCTCTCTCTCGAGTGTTCTGTAGCTCTCTCTCTCTCTCTCTCTCTCTCTCGAGTGTTCTGTAGCTCTCTCTCTCTCTCTCTCTCTCTCGAGTGTTCTTTAGCTCTCTCTCTCTCTCGAGTGTTCTGCTCTCTCTCTCTCTCTCTCTCTCGGAGTGTTCTGTAGCTCTCTCTCTCTCTCTCTCGTGTTCTGTAGCTCTCTCTCTCTCTCTCTCTCTCTCTCGTGTTCTGTAGCTCTCTCTCTCTCTCTCTCTCTCTCGTGTTCTGTAGCTCTCTCTCGTGTTCTGTTAGCTCTCTCTCTCTCTCTGTTCTCTAGCTCTCTCTCTCTCGCTCTCTCTCTCGTGTTCTGTAGCTCTCTCTCTCTCTCTCTCTCTCTCTCTCTCTCTCTCGTGTTCTGTAGCTCTCTCTCGAGTGTTCTGTAGCTCTCTCTCTCTCTCTCTCTCTCTCTCTCTCTCTCTCTCTCTCGAGTGTTCTGTCTCTCTCTCTCTCTCGAGTGTTCTGTAGCTCTCTCGCTCTCGAGTGTTCTGTAGCTCTCTCGCTCTCGTGTTCTGTAGTGCTTCGAGGTGTTCTATAGCTCTCGCTCGCTCTCGAGTGTTCTATAGCTCTCTCGCTCGCTCTCGGTGTTCTATAGCTCTCGCTCGCTCTCGAGTGTTCTATAGCTCTCGCTCGCTCTCGAGTGTTCTATAGCTCTCGAGTGTTCTCTCTCTCTCTCTCTCTCTCGAGTGTTCTATAGCTCTCTCTCTCTCTCTCTCTCGTTCTGTAGCTCTCTCTCTCGCGTGTTCTGTAGCTCTCTCTCTCTCTCTCTCTCTCTCTCTCTCTCTCTCTCTCTCTCTCTCTCTCTCTCTCTCTCTCTCGAGTGTTCTGTAGCTCTCTCTCTCTCGAGTGTTCTCTAGCTCTCTCTCTCTCTCTCTCTCTCTCTCGAGTGTTCTGTAGCTCTCTCTCTCTCTTGAGTGTTCTGTAGCTCTCTCTCTCTCTCTCTCTCTCGAGTGTTCTGTCTCTCTCTCTCGAGTGTTCTGTAGCTCTCTCTCTCGAGTGTTCTGTAGCTCTCTCTCTCTCGAGTGTTCTGTAGCTCTCGCTCTCGAGTGTTCTGTAGCTCTCGCTCTCGAGTGTTCTGTAGCTCTCGCTCTCGAGTGTTCTGTAGCTCTCTCGCTCTCGAGTGTTCTGTAGCTCTCTCGCTCTCAAGTGTTCTATAGCTCTCTCGCTCTCGGGTGTTCTATAGCTCTCGCTCGCTCTCGAGTGTTCTATAGCTCTCGCTCGCTCTCGAGTGTTCTATAGCTCTCTCTCGCTCTCGAGTGTTCTATAGCTCTCTCTCTCTCTCTCTGTTCTGTAGCTCTCTCTCGTCTTCTATCTCTCTCTCTCTCTCTCTCTCTCTCTCTCTCTCTCTCTCTCTCTCTCTCGTGTTCTATAGCTCTCTCTCTCTCTCTCTCTCGTGTTCTGTAGCTCTCTCTCTCTCTCTCGAGTGTTCTGTAGCTCTCTCTCTCTCTCTCTCTCTCTCTCTCTCTCTCTCTCAGTGTTCTGTAGCTCTCTCTCTCTCTCTCTCTCTCTCTCTCTCTCTCTCTCTCGAGTGTTCTGTAGCTCTCTCTCTCTCTCTCGAGTGTTCTGTAGCTCTCTCTCTCTCTCGAGTTCTGTAGCTCTCTCTCTCTCTCTCTCTCTCTCTCTCTCTCTCTCTCTCTCTCTCTCTCTCTCTCTCTCTCGAGTGTTCTGTCTCTCTCTCTCTCTCTCTCGAGTGTTCTGTAGCTCTCTCTCTCTCTCTCTCTTCTCTCTGTCTCTCTCTCTCTCTGTGTTCTGTAGCTCTCTCTCTCTCTCTCTCTCGAGTGTTCTATAGCTCTCTCTCTCTCTCTCTCGAGTGTTCTGTAGCTCTCTCTCTCTCTCTCTCGAGTGTTCTGTAGCTCTCTCTCTCTCTCCTCGAGTGTTCTGTCTCTCTCTCTCTCTCTCGAGTGTTCTGTAGCTCTCTCTCTCTCTCTCTCGAGTGTTCTGTAGCTCTCTCTCTCTCTCGAGTGTTCTGTAGCTCTCTCTCGAGGTGTTCTGTAGCTCTCGCTCTCGAGTGTTCTGTAGCTCTCGCTCTCGAGTGTTCTGTAGCTCTCGCTCTCGAGTGTTCTGTAGCTCTCGCTCTCGAGTGTTCTATAGCTCTCTCGCTCTCGAGGTGTTCTAGCTCTCTCGCTCTCGAGTGTTCTATAGCTCTCGCTCTCTCTCTCGAGTGTTCTGTAGCTCTCTCTCTCTCTCTCTCTCTCTCTCTCTCTCTCTCGAGTGTTCTGTAGCTCTCTCTCTCTCTCTCGAGTGTTCTGTAGCTCTCTCTCTCTCTCTCTCTCGAGTGTTCTGTAGCTCTCTCTCTCTCGAGTGTTCTGTAGCTCTCTCTCTCTCTCTCTCGAGTGTTCTGTAGCTCTCTCTCTCTCTCTCGAGTGTTCTGTAGCTCTCGCTCTCGAGTGTTCTGTAGCTCTCGCTCTCGAGGTGTTCTGTAGCTCTCGCTCTCGAGTGTTCTGTAGCTCTCGCTCTCGAGTGTTCTATAGCTCTCGCTCGCTCTCGAGTGTTCTATAGCTCTCGCTCGCTCTCGAGTGTTCTATAGCTCTCGCTCGCTCTCGAGTGTTCTATAGCTCTCGCTCGCTCTCGAGTGTTCTATAGCTCTCTCTCTCTCTCTCTCGAGTGTTCTATAGCTCTCTCTCTCTCTCGTTCTGTAGCTCTCTCTCGCGTGTTCTGTAGCTCTCTCTCTCTCTCTCTCTCTCTCTCTCTCTCTCTCTCTCTCTCTCTCTCTCTCTCGCGTGTTCTCTCGAGTGTTCTGTAGCTCTCTCTCTCTCTCTCTCTCTCTCTCTCTCTCGTGTTCTGTAGCTCTCTCTCTCTCTCTCTCGAGTGTTCTGTAGCTCTCTCTCTCTCTCTCTCTCTCTCTCTCTCTCTCTCTCTCTCTCTCTCGGAGTGTTCTAGCTCTCTCTCTCTCTCTATCTCTCTCTCTCTCTATCTCTCTAGTGTTCTGTAGCTCTCTATATATATCTCGAGTGTTCTGTAGCTCTCTCTCTCTCTCTCGAGTTCTGTAGCTCTCTCTCTCTCTCTCTCTCTCTCTCTCTCTCTCTCTCTCTCTCGAGTGTTCTGTAGCTCTCTCTCTCTCTCTCGAGTGTTCTGCTCTCTCTCTCTCTCTCTCTCTCTCTCTCTCTCTCTCTCTCTCTCTCTCTCTCTCTCTCTCTCTCTCTCTCTCTCTCTCGAGTGTTCTGTAGCTCTCTCTCTCTCTCTCTCTCGAGTGTTCTGTAGCTCTCTCTCTCTCTCGAGTGTTCTGTAGCTCTCTCTCTCTCTCTCGAGTGTTCTGTAGCTCTCTCTCTCGAGTGTTCTGTAGCTCTCTCTCTCTCGAGTGTTCTGTCTCTCTCTCTCTCGAGTGTTCTGTAGCTCTCTCTCTCGAGTGTTCTGTAGCTCTCGCTCTCGAGTGTTCTGTAGCTCTCGCTCTCGAGTGTTCTGTAGCTCTCGCTCTCGAGTGTTCTGTAGCTCTCTCGCTCTCGAGTGTTCTGTAGCTCTCTCGCTCTCGAGTGTTCTGTAGCTCTCTCGCTCTCGAGTGTTCTATAGCTCTCTCGCTCTCGAGTGTTCTATAGCTCTGCTCGCTCTCGAAGTGTTCTATAGCTCTCGCTCGCTCTCGAGTGTTCTATAGCTCTCGCTCGCTCTCGAGTGTTCTATGCTCTCTCTCTCTCTCTCTCTCGTGTTCTCGAGTGTTCTATAGCTCTCTCTCTCTCTCTCTCGTTCTGTAGCTCTCTCTCTCGCGTGTTCTGTAGCTCTCTCTCTCTCTCTCTCTCTCTCTCTCTCTCTCTCTCTCTCTCTCTCTCTCTCTCTCTCTCTCTCTCTCTCTCGTGTTCTGTAGCTCTCTCTCTCTCTCTCTCTCTCTCTCTCTCTCGTGTTCTGTAGCTCTCTCTCTCTCTCTCGAGTGTTCTGTAGCTCTCTCTCTCTCTCTCTCTCTCTCGAGTGTTCTGTAGCTCTCTCTCTCTCTCTCTCTCTCTCTCGAGTGTTCTGTAGCTCTCTCTCTCTCTCTCGAGTGTTCTGTAGCTCTCTCTCTCTCTCTCTCTCTCTCTCTCTCTCTCTCTCTCTCGAGTGTTCTGTAGCTCTCTCTCTCTCTCTCTGTTCTCTCTCTCTCTCTCGAGTGTGCTGTAGCTCTCTCTCTCTCTCTCTCTCTCTCTCTCTCTCTCTCTCTCTCTCGAGTGTTCTGTAGCTCTCTCTCTCTCTCTCTCTCTCTCTCTCGAGTGTTCTGTAGCTCTCTCTCTCTCTCTCTCTCTCTCGAGTGTTCTGTAGCTCTCTCTCTCTCTCTCTCTCTCTCGAGTGTTCTGTAGCTCTCTCTCTCTCTCGAGTGTTCTGTAGCTCTCTCTCTCTCTCGAGTGTTCTGTAGCTCTCTCTCTCTCTCTCGTGTTCTGTAGCTCTCTCTCTCTCTCTCTCTCTCGTGTTCTGTAGCTCTCTCTCTCTCTCTCTCTCTCTGTCTCTCTCTCTCTCTCGTGTTCTGTAGCTCTCTCTCTCTCTCTCTCTCTCTCTCTCTCTCTCTCTCGCTCTCTCTCTCGTGTTCTGTAGCTCTCTCTCTCTCTCTCTCTCTCTCTCTCGTGTTCTGTAGCTCTCTCTCGAGTGTTCTGTAGCTCTCTCTCTCTCTCTCTCTCTCTCTCTCTCTCTCTCTCTCTCTCTCTCTCTCTCTCTCGAGTGTTCTGTAGCTCTCTCGCTCTCGAGTGTTCTGTAGCTCTCTCGCTCTCGAGTGTTCTATAGCTCTCGCTCGCTCTCGAGTGTTCTATAGCTCTCGCTCGCTCTCTTGAGTGTTCTATAGCTCTCGCTCGCTCTCGAGTGTTCTATAGCTCTCTCTCTCTCTCTCTCTCTCTCTCTCTCTCTCGAGTGTTCTATAGCTCTCTCTCTCTCTCTCTGTTCTGTAGCTCTCTCTCTCGCGTGTTCTGTAGCTCTCTCTCTCTCGAGTGTTCTCTCTCTCTCTGCTCTCTCTCTCTGTCTCTATCTCTCTCTCGCTCTCGAGTCTATCTCTAGCTCTCTCTCTCTCGAGTGTTCTGTAGCTCTCTCCTCTCTCTCTCTCTCTCTCTCTCTCGAGTGTTCTGTAGCTCTCTCTCTCTCTCGAGAAGTCTCTCTCTCTCTCTCTCTCGAGTGTTCTGTAGCTCTCGCTCTCTCTCTCTCTCTCTCTCTCTCTCTCGAGTGTTCTGTAGCTCTCTCTCGAGTGTTCTGTAGCTCTCTCTCTCTCTTGAGTGTTCTGTAGCTCTCTCTCTCTCTCTCTCTCGAGTGTTCTGTAGCTCTCGCTCTCGAGTGTTCTGTAGCTCTCGCTCTCGAGTGTTCTGTAGCTCTCGCTCTCGAGTGTTCTGTAGCTCTCTCGCTCTCAAGTGTTCTGTAGCTCTCTCGCTCTCGAGTGTTCTGTAGCTCTCTCGCTCTCGAGTGTTCTATAGCTCTCGCTCGCTCTCGAGTGTTCTATAGCTCTCGCTCGCTCTCGAGTGTTCTATAGCTCTCTCTCTCTCTCTCTCTCTCTCTCTCTCGAGTGTTCTATAGCTCTCTCTCTCTCTCTCTGTAGCTCTCTCTCTCGCGTGTTCTGTAGCTCTCTCTCTCTCTCTCTCGAGTGTTCTGTAGCTCTCTCTCTCTCTCTCTCTCTCTCTCTCTCTCTCTCTCTCGTGTTCTGTAGCTCTCTCTCTCTCTCTCTCGAGTGTTCTGTCTCTCTCTCTCTCTCTCTCTCTCGAGTGTTCTGTAGCTCTCTCTCTCTCTCTCTCGAGTGTTCTGTAGCTCTCTCTCTCTCGAGTGTTCTGTAGCTCTCTCTCTCTCTCTCTCTCTCTCTCTCTCTCGAGTGTTCTGTAGCTCTCTCTCTCTCTCTCTCTCTCTCTCTCGTGTTCTGTAGCTCTCTCTCTCTCTCTCTCTCGTGTTCTGTAGCTCTCTCTCTCTCTCTCTCTCTCTCTCTCTCTCTCTCTCGTGTTCTGTAGCTCTCTCTCTCTCTCTCTCTCTCTCTCGTGTTCTGTAGCTCT
>NW_026280590.1:22500-25583 GCF_023373465.1 Oncorhynchus keta
CCCCGCTTTATGATATCCTATAGTACTAAAATATAAAATCCACTCAAACTATCAACAAACATTTTGGGACTGTCGACAGTGGACTAATGAAGAAAATATGAAAATAATTTTGAGTGGAGCAATATACTGTACGTAGCATGAATTGATTGACTGTTATGAGCAGAGACGGTATGTCACTATCAGGTGACCTCCAGAGGAAGGCGTTGACGATGACACCTTGTCTTTGTTGTCAGGGAGACAACGGAACAGGCTGGAGCCAATGGACACCATCTTTGTGAAGCAGGTGAAGGTGGGTGGTCCTGCCGTGACGGGCTGGACTCTGCACAGGTAACTGACCACATCTCCAAAAGTAACAGGCCTGGAGCTGTGCGTGCGTGTGCGTGTGTGCGTGTGCGTGTGCGTGTCGTGTGCGTGTGTGTGCGTGTGTGTGTGTGTGTGGACAAGCGGCATCATACAAAGTATTATATCATATTGGAGTTATGACCAATGCTACCTTATCCTAAACCTTATTGTATTCGTTATGGTAATAGACCTAGTGACACATTGGACATTATACTGTTGGATAAAAGCCTCAGCTACATGGCATATATATACATTGAGTAGAAAACACAAAGAACACCTGCACTTTCCATGACAGACTGACCAGCTGAATCTAGTTGCTGTGAAGCTGTGATTCCTTACTGATGTCACCAGTTAAATCCACTTCAATCAGTGTAGGTGAAGGGGAGGAGACGGGTTGAAGGTTTATGTTTAAGCCTTGAGACGATTGAGACATGGATTGTGTATGTGTGCCATTCAGAGGGTGAACTGGCAAGACAAAAGATGTAAGTGCCTTTGAGACGGGGTAGGGTAGTAGGTGCCAGGCGCATTGGTTTGAATGTCAAAAAGAACTGCAATGCTGCTGTTTTTAACGTTCAACCGCTTCTGTGCGTATCTAGAATGGTTCCTCACCTAAGTACATCCAGCCACATACCACAACTGTAGGATGCATTGCAGTCAACATGGGTCGGCATACTTCTGGAACGCTTTCACACCTTGTCGATCATGCCCTGACAGAATTGAGACTGTTCTGAGGAATATTAGGAATGTGTTCCGCATGTTTTATACACTGTGCATATTTATGTATGTTTAAGGACTCTTGGAAAGATTAGTCCAAATGGGGACTAAAGAGATCAAAATAAATAAATATATAGGGCTGTACATAATGATTTGTTTTCACCTGAATCTTCTTATTATACTGGGTGTAGTTTTCTGTGTTTCCTTTTTGTGGAGAGTTTAGTAGAGGCACAGAGCTCAGCTGCCTCAGGCACTCAGTTACTGTAAACTCATATCAGGTGACTGATCAGCTGTTTCCTCTGCTATTCTGACTGTCAGCCTAGCAGGGACGCTGCCTTACTACCTACCAGCACAGGTTCATCTCTTCAAAGACACATAGGGAATATCTCAATTGCCTACTCCTCGCCCTCTCTCTTTGTCTCCTTCTCAAAAACCATTGGATAAGAAAGCCAGAGGTCCTCCCCTCTGACCTTTTCCTCCAATGGGTTTTCAAACAGAGAAGCGCGCACACACTCTCACACATACCTGCCATTAACACCATTTCACGTATTAGCTACCAGTCTAACATTAAAGGTGCAATATGTAGAAATTGCTCTGCCCATTTCCTGATTGCTAAAATTCAAATAGTTCACCTAATTTAAGTTTATGACAAAACAAGCAATGGAATGTAGAGAATCATTGTACCATCTCTAAACCAGTGTGAAATATTATTTTTTCATTCAACTAAAAATATTGTATTTTCAACTGTTTGAAACTTGTAGACAAACCCAAAAAGTAAAAGATGCAAAACAGATCTTCAGAATGGGGAAGCATAGAACTAGAGCACAGAACAGATCTTACCGCTTCTTAGACTTGCTTACAATGAGTGACAGATCTAACTCACTTTTCTATGTGAATTTGTTGCGTCGCCCAAAAGTTACATATCTCATCTTTTAAACGCTTTCTTATTGTCAACAGGAGACCGGATAGTAAAGGTAAATGAAGAAAGTATCATTGGGAAAACGTACTCTCAGGTCGCTAGCCTTGATCCAAAACAGGTGAGCACTCAAATATTAATATTTCCCATTGTTGTCAGTGACTGATTTCCTGCTGGTCTGTTAGTTTACAATGTTTGACTTTATCTGTTATTTTACAGTGATGCCCTTTCTTAAACTCTGCGTGATGCCAAGAGATGAAGACAATACTGCAGCTGGTTAGTTTAAAGATCATTACTCCGTTGATTTAATCTCTTCCTAAATTTGCCCACTGTAAAACAGAAGTAGACCCTATTTCCACTTCTACATCAACTTAGTCGCTATTTATGTGATCAAGGCTTAGAAAGCTGCTCTAGTTTCTCTGTGAAGGGTGGTAAAAGGGACCGCATACTGCTCCCAGAGGGGGGGTGAACCCTCTCCCTTCAGAGTGCTCTATCTGGGCCTCCCTAACCAGGCCACCACACCCGGTCCCCTCCAAGTGCTGCTACTTCTTCTCTGCTGCAGGCTGGCCTCATTCTGGGAACTGGAAGGGTCACTTTGAGAAATGCAAACAACAGTCATAAATAAACACACTCACTCACACACATACTAAACAAACACACCACGTGAACGCACTTACACGCGCGCACACACTTGTAGCATTGCTAATGTTCGCATTACAAAGGGTTAGTGGGGTTTGAAAACAGCGCCACTTGTGTTTAGTGCCGGTATTACCGATTATCCCGATGTGGCACAAGGTTGGTATGACAATGTGGATACCGCCAAGCCTAACCGTGAAGGGGAGCCAACCTGGGGTCTGCCTGTCACGAGCATGTCTGATGCGGAGCTCTGTTGCAGGACATAGTGGGTGAGACCCGGACACCGGCAGGAAGCAACCAAGGCCCAGTCTGTAGCATGCTGTAGTTTATGCATGCATTTAGGCCAGTACCCAGCCACTTACATCCTAAATAATTTATTCCCTCAATAAGTTAGAAACATCTCATTATCTTGCCTCAGACTACTCCCCTTCACAGAACAGCGCAAACTGGCTCTAACCAAAATAGAAAGAGTGGG
>NW_026280591.1:0-71449 GCF_023373465.1 Oncorhynchus keta
TACTGACCTTATTCTATAAACACAATACCCCATACTGACCTTATTCTATAAACACAATACCCCATACTGACCTTATTCTATAAACACAATACCCCATACTGACCTTATTCTATAAACACAATACCCCATACTGACCTTATTCTATAAACACAATACCCCATACTGACCTTATTCTATAAACACAATACCCCATACTGACCTTATTCTATAAACACAATACCCCATACTGACCTTATTCTATAAACACAATACCCCATACTGACCTTATTCTATAAACACAATACCCCATACTGACCTTATTCTATAAACACAATACCCCATACTGACCTTATTCTATAAACACAATACCCCATACTGACCTTATTCTATAAACACAATACCCCATACTGACCTTATTCTATAAACACAATACCCCATACTGACCTTATTCTATAAACACAATACCCCATACTGACCTTATTCTATAAACACAATACCCCATACTGACCTTATTCTATAAACACAATACCCCATACTGACCTTATTCTATAAACACAATACCCCATACTGACCTTATTCTATAAACACAATACCCCATACTGACCTTATTCTATAAACACAATACCCCATACTGACCTTATTCTATAAACACAATACCCCATACTGACCTTATTCTATAAACACAATACCCCATACTGACCTTATTCTATAAACACAATACCCCATACTGACCTTATTCTATAAACACAATACCCCATACTGACCTTATTCTATAAACACAATACCCCACACTGACCTTATTCTATAAACACAATACCCCATACTGACCTTATTCTATAAACACAATACCCCATACTGACCTTATTCTATAAACACAATACCCCATACTGACCTTATTCTATAAACACAATACCCCATACTGACCTTATTCTATAAACACAATACCCCATACTGACCTTATTCTATAAACACAATACCCCATACTGACCTTATTCTATAAACACAATGCCCCATACTGACCTTATTCTATAAACACAATACCCATACTGACCTTATTCTATAAACACAATACCCGTACTGACCTTATTCTATAAACACAATACTCCATACTGACCTTATTCTATAAACACAATACCCCATACTGACCTTATTCTATAAACACAATACCCCATACTGACCTTATTCTATAAACACAATACCCCATACTGACCTTATTCTATAAACACAATACCCCATACTGACCTTATTCTATAAACACAATACCCCATACTGACCTTATTCTATAAACACAATACCCCATACTGACCTTATTCTATAAACACAATACCCCATACTGACCTTATTCTATAAACACAATACCCCATACTGACCTTATTCTATAAACACAATACCCCATACTGACCTTATTCTATAAACACAATACCCCATACTGACCTTATTCTATAAACACAATACCCCATACTGACCTTATTCTATAAACACAATACCCCATACTGACCTTATTCTATAAACACAATACCCCATACTGACCTTATTCTAAAAACACAATACCCCATACTGACCTTATTCTATAAACACAATACCCCATACTGACCTTATTCTAAAACACAATACCCCATACTGACCTTATTCTAAAAACACAATACCCCATACTGACCTTATTCTATAAACACAATACCCCATACTGACCTTATTCTATAAACACAATACCCCATACTGACCTTATTCTATAAACACAATACCCCATACTGACCTTATTCTATAAACACAATACCCATACTGACCTTATTCTAAAAACACAATACCCCGTACTGACCTTATTCTATAAACACAATACCCCGTACTGACCTTATTCTATAAACACAATACCCCGTACTGACCTTATTCTATAAACACAATACCCCACACTGACCTTATTCTATAAACACAATACACACTGACCTCATTCTATAAACACAATACCCCATACTGACCTTATTCTATAAACACAATACCCCATACTGACCTTATTCTATAAACACAATACCCCATACTGACCTTATTCTAAAAACACAATACCCCATACTGACCTTATTCTATAAACACAATACCCATACTGACCTTATTCTATAAACACAATACCCCATACTGACCTTATTCTATAAACACAATACCCCCATACTGACCTTATTCTATAAACCCAATACCCCATACTGACCTTATTCTATAAACACAATACCCCATACTGACCTTATTCTATAAACACAATACCCCATACTGACCTTATTCTATAAACACAATACCCCATACTGACCTTATTCTAAAACACAATACCCCCATACTGACCTTATTCTAAAACACAATACCCCATACTGACCTTATTCTATAAACACAATACTGACCTTATTCTATAAACACAATACCCCATACTGACCTTATTCTAAAACACAATACCCCATACTGACCTTATTCTAAAAACACAATACCCCATACTGACCTTATTCTATAAACACAATACTGACCTTATTATATAAACACAATACCCCATACTGACCTTATTCTAAAAACACAATACCCCATACTGACCTTATTCTATAAACACAATACCCCATACTGACCTTATTCTATAAACACAATACCCCATACTGACCTTATTCTATAAACACAATACCCCATACTGACCTTATTCTATAAACACAATACCCCATACTGACCTTATTCTATAAACACAATACCCCATACTGACCTTATTCTATAAACACAATACCCCATACTGACCTTATTCTATAAACACAATACCCCATACTGACCTTATTCTAAAAACACAATACCCCATACTGACCTTATTCTAAAAACACAATACCCCATACTGACCTTATTCTATAAAACACAATACCCCATACTGACCTTATTCTATAAACACAATACCCCATACTGACCTTATTCTATAAACACAATACCCCATACTGACCTTATTCTAAAAACACAATACCCCATACTGACCTTATTCTATAAACACAATACCCCATACTGACCTTATTCTATAAACACAATACCCCATACTGACCTTATTCTATAAACACAATACCCCATACTGACCTTATTCTATAAACACAATACCCCATACTGACCTTATTCTATAAACACAATACCCCGTACTGACCTTATTCTATAAACACAATACCCCATACTGACCTTATTCTATAAACACAATACCCCATACTGACCTTATTCTATAAACACAATACCCCGTACTGACCTTATTCTATAAACACAATACCCCGTACTGACCTTATTCTATAAACACAATACCCCGCACTGACCTTATTCTATAAACACAATACCCCATACTGACCTTATTCTATAAACACAATACCCCACACTGACCTTATTCTATAAACACAATACCCCACACTGACCTTATTCTATAAACACAATACCCCACACTGACCTTATTCTATAAACACAATACCCCATACTGACCTTATTCTATAAACACAATACCCCATACTGACCTTATTCTATAAACACAATACCCCACACTGACCTTATTCTATAAACACAATACCCCACACTGACCTTATTCTATAAACACAATACCCCACACTGACCTTATTCTATAAACACAATACCCCACACTGACCTTATTCTATAAACACAATACCCCACACTGACCTTATTCTATAAACACAATACCCCACACTGACCTTATTCTATAAACACAATACCCCACACTGACCTTATTCTATAAACACAATACCCCATACTGACCTTATTCTATAAACACAATACCCCACACTGACCTTATTCTATAAACACAATACCCCACACTGACCTTATTCTATAAACACAATACCCCACACTGACCTTGTTCTATAAACACAATACCCCATACTGACCTTATTCTATAAACACAATACCCCACACTGACCTTATTCTATAAACACAATACCCCACACTGACCTTATTCTATAAACACAATACCCCACACTGACCTTATTCTATAAACACAATACCCCACACTGACCTTATTCTATAAACACAATACCCCATACTGACCTTATTCTATAAACACAATACCCCATACTGACCTTATTCTATAAACACAATACCCCATACTGACCTTATTCTATAAACCCAATACCCCATACTGACCTTATTCTATAAACACAATACCCCATACTGACCTTATTCTATAAACACAATACCCCACACTGACCTTATTCTATAAACACAATACCCCATACTGACCTTATTCTATAAACACAATACCCCATACTGACCTTATTCTATAAACACAATACCCCGTACTGACCTTATTCTATAAACACAATACCCCGTACTGACCTTATTCTATAAACACAATACCCCATACTGACCTTATTCTATAAACACAATACCCCATACTGACCTTATTCTATAAACACAATACCCCATACTGACCTTATTCTATAAACACAATACCCCATACTGACCTTATTCTATAAACACAATACCCCATACTGACCTTATTCTATAAACACAATACCCCATACTGACCTTATTCTATAAACACAATACCCCATACTGACCTTATTCTATAAACACAATACCCCATACTGACCTTATTCTATAAACACAATACCCCATACTGACCTTATTCTATAAACACAATACCCCATACTGACCTTATTCTATAAACACAATACCCCATACTGACCTTATTCTATAAACACAATACCCCATACTGACCTTATTCTATAAACACAATACCCCATACTGACCTTATTCTATAAACACAATACCCCATACTGACCTTATTCTAAAAACACAATACCCCATACTGACCTTATTCTATAAACACAATACCCCATACTGACCTTATTCTAAAAACACAATACCCCATACTGACCTTATTCTAAAAACACAAAACCCCATACTGACCTTATTCTAAAAACACAATACCCCATACTGACCTTATTCTATAAACACAATACCCCATACTGACCTTATTCTATAAACACAATACCCCATACTGACCTTATTCTATAAACACAATATCCCGTACTGACCTTATTCTAAAACACAATACCCCGTACTGACCTTATTCTATAAACACAATACCCCGTACTGACCTTATTCTAAAAACACAATACCCCGTACTGACCTTATTCTATAAACACAATACCCCGTACTGACCTTATTCTATAAACACAATACCCCATACTGACCTTATTCTAAAAACACAATACCCCATACTGACCTTATTCTAAAAACACAATACCCCATACTGACCTTATTCTATAAACACAATACCCCGTACTGACCTTATTCTATAAACACAATACCCCGTACTGACCTCATTCTATAAACACAATACCCCATACTGACCTTATTCTAAAAACACAATACCCCATACTGACCTTATTCTAAAACACAATACCCCATACTGACCTTATTCTATAAACACAACACCCCTACTGACCTTATTCTATAAACACAATACCCCATACTGACCTTATTCTATAAACACAATACCCCGTACTGACCTTATTCTATAAACACAATACCCCATACTGACCTTATTCTATAAACACAATACCCCATACTGACCTTATTCTATAAACACAATACCCCGTACTGACCTTATTCTATAAACACAATACCCCATACTGACCTTATTCTATAAACACAATACCCTCACTGACCTTATTCTATAAACACAATACCCCATACTGACCTTATTCTATAAACACAATACCCCATACTGACCTTATTCTATAAACACAATACCCACACTGACCTTATTCTATAAACACAATACCCCACACTGACCTTATTCTATAAACACAATACCCCATACTGACCTTATTCTATAAACACAATACCCCATACTGACCTTATTCTATAAACACAATACCCCACACTGACCTTATTCTATAAACACAATACCCCACACTGACCTTATTCTATAAACACAATACCCCACACTGACCTTATTCTATAAACACAATACCCCATACTGACCTTATTCTATAAACACAATACCCCATACTGACCTTATTCTATAAACACAATACCCCACACTGACCTTATTCTATAAACACAATACCCCACACTGACCTTATTCTATGAACACAATACCCCACACTGACCTTATTCTATAAACCCAATACCCCACACTGACCTTATTCTATAAACACAATACCCCATACTGACCTTATTCTATAAACACAATACCCCATACTGACCTTATTCTATAAACACAATACCCCATACTGACCTTATTCTAAAAACACAATACCCCATACTGACCTTATTCTAAAAACACAATACCCCATACTGACCTTATTCTATAAACACAATACTGACCTTATTCTATAAACACAATACCCCATACTGACCTTATTCTAAAAACACAATACCCCATACTGACCTTATTCTATAAACACAATACCCCATACTGACCTTATTCTATAAACACAATACCCCATACTGACCTTATTCTATAAACACAATACCCCATACTGACCTTATTCTATAAACACAATACCCCATACTGACCTTATTCTATAAACACAATACCCCATACTGACCTTATTCTATAAACACAATACCCCATACTGACCTTATTCTATAAACACAATACCCCATACTGACCTTATTCTATAAACACAATACCCCATACTGACCTTATTCTAAAAACACAATACCCCATACTGACCTTATTCTATTCTAAAACACAATACCCCATACTGACCTTATTCTAAAAACACAATACCCCATACTGACCTTATTCTATAAACACAATACCCCGTACTGACCTTATTCTATAAACACAATACCCCGTACTGACCTTATTCTATAAACACAATACCCCATACTGACCTTATTCTATAAACACAACACCCCTACTGACCTTATTCTATAAACACAATACCCCATACTGACCTTATTCTATAAACACAATACCCCATACTGACCTTATTCTATAAACACAATACCCCATACTGACCTTATTCTATAAACACAATACCCCATACTGACCTTATTCTATAAACACAATACCCCGTACTGACCTTATTCTATAAACACAATACCCCATACTGACCTTATTCTATAAACACAATACCCCATACTGACCTTATTCTATAAACACAATACCCCGTACTGACCTTATTCTATAAACACAATACCCCATACTGACCTTATTCTATAAACACAATACCCCTCACTGACCTTATTCTATAAACACAATACCCCATACTGACCTTATTCTATAAACACAATACCCCATACTGACCTTATTCTATAAACACAATACCCCATACTGACCTTATTCTATAAACACAATACCCCACACTGACCTTATTCTATAAACACAATACCCCATACTGACCTTATTCTATAAACACAATACCCCATACTGACCTTATTCTATAAACACAATACCCCACACTGACCTTATTCTATAAACACAATACCCCACACTGACCTTATTCTATAAACACAATACCCCACACTGACCTTGTTCTATAAACACAATACCCCACACTGACCTTATTCTATAAACACAATGACCCCACACTGACCTTATTCTATAAACACAATACCCCACACTGACCTTATTCTATGAACACAATACCCCACACTGACCTTATTCTATAAACACAATACCCCATACTGACCTTATTCTATAAACACAATACCCCATACTGACCTTATTCTAAAAACACAATACCCCATACTGACCTTATTCTAAAACACAATACCCCATACTGACCTTATTCTATAAACACAATACTGACCTTATTCTATAAACACAATACCCCATACTGACCTTATTCTAAAAACACAATACCCCATACTGACCTTATTCTATAAACACAATACCCCATACTGACCTTATTCTATAAACACAATACCCCATACTGACCTTATTCTATAAACACAATACCCCATACTGACCTTATTCTATAAACACAATACCCCATACTGACCTTATTCTAAAAACACAATACCCCATACTGACCTTATTCTATAAACACAATACTGACCTTATTCTATAAACACAATACCCCATACTGACCTTATTCTAAAACACAATACCCCATACTGACCTTATTCTATAAACACAATACCCCATACTGACCTTATTCTATAAACACAATACCCCATACTGACCTTATTCTATAAACACAATACCCCATACTGACCTTATTCTATAAACACAATACCCCATACTGACCTTATTCTATAAACACAATACCCCATACTGACCTTATTCTATAAACACAATACCCCATACTGACCTTATTCTATAAACACAATACCCCATACTGACCTTATTCTATAAACACAATACCCCATACTGACCTTATTCTAAAACACAATACCCCATACTGACCTTATTCTAAAACACAATACCCCGTACTGACCTTATTCTAAAAACACAATACCCCACACTGACCTTATTCTATAAACACAATACCCCATACTGACCTTATTCTAAAAACACAATACCCCATACTGACCTTATTCTATAAACACAATACCCCGTTCTGACCTTATTCTATAAACACAATACCCCATACTGACCTTATTCTATAAACACAACACCCCTACTGACCTTATTCTATAAACACAATACCCCATACTGACCTTATTCTATAAACACAATACCCCATACTGACCTTATTCTATAAACACAATACCCCATACTGACCTTATTCTATAAACACAATACCCCATACTGACCTTATTCTAAAAACACAATACCCCATACTGACCTTATTCTAAAAACACAATACCCCATACTGACCTTATTCTAAAAACACAATACCCCATACTGACCTTATTCTATAAACACAATACCCCATACTGACCTTATTCTATAAACACAATACCCCATACTGACCTTATTCTATAAACACAATACCCCATACTGACCTTATTCTAAAAACACAATACCCCATACTGACCTTATTCTATAAACACAATACCCCGTACTGACCTTATTCTATAAACACAATACCCCATACTGACCTTATTCTATAAACACAACACCCCTACTGACCTTATTCTATAAACACAATACCCCATACTGACCTTATTCTATAAACACAATACCCCGTACTGACCTTATTCTATAAACACAATACCCCATACTGACCTTATTCTATAAACACAATACCCCATACTGACCTTATTCTATAAACACAATACCCCGTACTGACCTTATTCTATAAACACAATACCCCATACTGACCTTATTCTATAAACACAATACCCCATACTGACCTTATTCTATAAACACAATACCCCTCACTGACCTTATTCTATAAACACAATACCCCATACTGACCTTATTCTATAAACACAATACCCCATACTGACCTTATTCTATAAACACAATACCCCATACTGACCTTATTCTATAAACACAATACCCCACACTGACCTTATTCTATAAACACAATACCCCATACTGACCTTATTCTATAAACACAATACCCCATACTGACCTTATTCTATAAACACAATACCCCACACTGACCTTATTCTATAAACACAATACCCCACACTGACCTTATTCTATAAACACAATACCCCACACTGACCTTGTTCTATAAACACAATACCCCATACTGACCTTATTCTATAAACACAATACCCCACACTGACCTTATTCTATAAACACAATACCCCACACTGACCTTATTCTATAAACACAATACCCCACACTGACCTTATTCTATAAACACAATACCCCACACTGACCTTATTCTATAAACACAATACCCCATACTGACCTTATTCTATAAACACAATACCCCATACTGACCTTATTCTATAAACACAATACCCCATACTGACCTTATTCTAAAAACACAATACCCCATACTGACCTTATTCTAAAAACACAATACCCCATACTGACCTTATTCTATAAACACAATACTGACCTTATTCTATAAACACAATACCCCATACTGACCTTATTCTAAAAACACAATACCCCATACTGACCTTATTCTATAAACACAATACCCCATACTGACCTTATTCTATAAACACAATACCCCATACTGACCTTATTCTATAAACACAATACCCCATACTGACCTTATTCTATAAACACAATACCCCATACTGACCTTATTCTATAAACACAATACCCCATACTGACCTTATTCTATAAACACAATACCCCATACTGACCTTATTCTATAAACACAATACCCCATACTGACCTTATTCTATAAACACAATACCCCCATACTGACCTTATTCTATAAACACAATACCCCATACTGACCTTATTCTATAAACACAATACCCCATACTGACCTTATTCTAAAAACACAATACCTCGTACTGACCTTATTCTAAAAACACAATACCCCGTACTGACCTTATTCTATAAACACAATACCCCTACTGACCTTATTCTATAAACACAATACCCCTACTGACCTTATTCTATAAACACAATACCCCGTACTGACCTTATTCTATAAACACAATACCCCGTACTGACCTTATTCTATAAACACAATACCCCGTACTGACCTTATTCTATAAACACAATACCCCGTACTGACCTTATTCTATAAACACAATACCCCATACTGACCTTATTCTATAAACACAATACCCCATACTGACCTTATTATATAAACACAATACCCCATACTGACCTTATTCTATAAACACAATACCCCGTACTGACCTTATTCTATAAACACAATACCCCACACTGACCTTATTCTATAAACACAATACCCCATACTGACCTTATTCTATAAACACAATACCCCATACTGACCTTATTCTATAAACACAATACTCCATACTGACCTTATTCTATAAACACAATACCCCATACTGACCTTATTCTATAAACACAATACCCCATACTGACCTTATTCTATAAACACAATACCCCATACTGACCTTATTCTATAAACACAATACCCCATACTGACCTTATTCTATAAACACAATACCCCATACTGACCTTATTCTATAAACACAATACCCCATACTGACCTTATTCTATAAACACAATACCCCATACTGACCTTATTCTATAAACACAATACCCCATACTGACCTTATTCTATAAACACAATACCCCATACTGACCTTATTCTATAAACACAATACCCCATACTGACCTTATTCTATAAACACAATACCCCATACTGACCTTATTCTAAAAACACAATACCCCATACTGACCTTATTCTATAAACACAATACCCCCATACTGACCTTATTCTATAAACACAATACCCCATACTGACCTTATTCTAAACACAATACCCCATACTGACCTTATTCTAAAAACACAATACCCCATACTGACCTTATTCTATAAACACAATACCCGTACTGACCTTATTCTATAAACACAATACCCCACACTGACCTTATTCTATAAACACAATACCCCATACTGACCTCATTCTATAAACACAATACCCCATACTGACCTTATTCTATAAACACAATACCCCATACTGACCTTATTCTATAAACACAATACCCCAGACTGACCTTATTCTAAAAACACAATACCCCATACTGACCTTATTCTATAAACACAATACCCCATACTGACCTTATTCTATAAACACAATACCCCATACTGACCTCATTCTATAAACACAATACCCCATACTGACCTTATTCTATAAACACAATACCCCATACTGACCTTATTCTAAAAACACAATACCCCATACTGACCTTATTCTATAAACACAATACCCCGTACTGACCTCATTCTATAAACACAATACCCCACACTGACCTTATTCTATAAACACAATACCCCATACTGACCTCATTCTATAAACACAATACCCCATACTGACCTTATTCTATAAACACAATACCCCGTACTGACCTTATTCTATAAACACAATACCCCATACTGACCTTATTCTATAAACACAATACCCCATACTGACCTTATTCTATAAACACAATACCCCATACTGACCTTATTCTATAAACACAATACCCCATACTGATCTTATTCTATAAACACAATACCCCATACTGACCTTATTCTATAAACACAATACCCATACTGACCTTATTCTATAAACACAATACCCCATACTGACCTTATTCTATAAACACAATACCCCATACTGACCTTATTCTATAAACACAATACCCCATACTGACCTTATTCTAAAAACACAATACCCCATACTGACCTTATTCTAAAAACACAATACCCCATACTGACCTTATTCTATAAACACAATACCCCATACTGACCTTATTCTATAAACACAATACCCCATACTGACCTTATTCTATAAACACAATACCCCATACTGACCTTATTCTAAAAACACAATACCTCATACTGACCTTATTCTAAAAACACAATACCCCGTACTGACCTTATTCTATAAACACAATACCCCATACTGACCTTATTCTATAAACACAACACCCCTACTGACCTTATTCTATAAACACAATACCCCATACTGACCTTATTCTATAAACACAATACCCCGTACTGACCTTATTCTATAAACACAATACCCCATACTGACCTTTATTCTATAAACACAATACCCCATACTGACCTTATTCTATAAACACAATACCCCATACTGACCTTATTCTATAAACACAATACCCCATACTGACCTGATTCTATAAACACAATACTCCATACTGACCTTATTCTATAAACACAATACCCCATACTGACCTTATTCTATAAACACAATACCCCATACTGACCTTATTCTATAAACACAATACCCCATACTGACCTTATTCTATAAACACAATACCCCATACTGACCTTATTCTATAAACACAATACCCCATACTGACCTTATTCTATAAACACAATACCCCATACTGACCTTATTCTATAAACACAATACCCCAGACTGACCTTATTCTAAAACACAATACCCCATACTGACCTTATTCTATAAACACAATACCCCATACTGACCTTATTCTATAAACACAATACCCCATACTGACCTTATTCTATAAACACAATACCCCATACTGACCTTATTCTATAAACACAATACCCCATACTGACCTTATTCTATAAACACAATACCCCATACTGACCTTATTCTATAAACACAATACCCCATACTGACCTTATTCTATAAACACAATACCCCATACTGACCTTATTCTATAAACACAATACTGACCTTATTCTATAAACACAATACCCCATACTGACCTTATTCTATAAACACAATACCCCATACTGACCTTATTCTATAAACACAATACCCCATACTGACCTTATTCTATAAACACAATACCCCATACTGACCTTATTCTATAAACACAATACCCCATACTGACCTTATTCTATAAACACAATACCCCATACTGACCTTATTCTATAAACACAATACCCCATACTGACCTTATTCTATAAACACAATACCCCATACTGACCTTATTCTATAAACACAATACCCCATACTGACCTTATTCTAAAAACACAATACCCCATACTGACCTTATTCTATAAACACAATACCCCATACTGACCTTATTCTATAAACACAATACCCCATACTGACCTTATTCTATAAACACAATACCCCATACTGACCTTATTCTATAAACACAATACCCCATACTGACCTTATTCTAAAAACACAATACCCCATACTGACCTTATTCTATAAACACAACACCCCTACTGACCTTATTCTATAAACACAATACCCCATACTGACCTTATTCTATAAACACAATACCCCGTACTGACCTTATTCTATGAACACAATACTCCATACTGACCTTATTCTATAAACACAATACCCCATACTGACCTTATTCTATAAACACAATACCCCATACTGACCTTATTCTATAAACACAATACCCCATACTGACCTTATTCTATAAACACAATACCCCATACTGACCTTATTCTATAAACACAATACCCCATACTGACCTTATTCTATAAACACAATACCCCATACTGACCTTATTCTATAAACACAATACCCCATACTGACCTTATTCTATAAACACAATACCCCATACTGACCTTATTCTATAAACACAATACCCCATACTGACCTTATTCTATAAACACAATACCCCATACTGACCTTATTCTAAAACACAATACCCCATACTGACCTTATTCTAAAAACACAATACCCCATACTGACCTTATTCTAAAAACACAATACCCCATACTGACCTTATTCTATAAACACAATACCCCATACTGACCTTATTCTATAAACACAATACCCCATACTGACCTTATTCTATAAACACAATACCCCATACTGACCTTATTCTAAAAACACAATACCCCATACTGACCTTATTCTATAAACACAATACCCCGTACTGACCTTATTCTATAAACACAATACCCCACACTGACCTTATTCTATAAACACAATACCCCATACTGACCTCATTCTATAAACACAATACCCCATACTGACCTTATTCTATAAACACAATACCCCATACTGACCTTATTCTATAAACACAATACCCCATACTGACCTTATTCTAAAAACACAATACCCCATACTGACCTTATTCTATAAACACAATACCCCATACTGACCTTATTCTATAAACACAATACCCCATACTGACCTCATTCTATAAACACAATACCCCATACTGACCTTATTCTATAAACACAATACCCCATACTGACCTTATTCTATAAACACAATACCCCACACTGACCTTATTCTATAAACACAATACCCCATACTAACCTTATTCTATAAACACAATACCCCATACTAACCTTATTCTATAAACACAATACCCCATACTGACCTTATTCTATAAACACACACCCCATACTGACCTTATTCTAAAACACAATACCCCATACTGACCTTATTCTATAAACACAATACTGACCTTATTCTATAAACACAATACCCCATACTGACCTTATTCTATAAACACAATACCCCATACTGACCTTATTCTATAAACACAATACCCCATACTGACCTTATTCTATAAACACAATACCCCATACTGACCTTATTCTATAAACACAATACCCCATACTGACCTTATTCTAAAAACACAGTACCCCATACTGACCTTATTCTAAAACACAATACCCCATACTGACCTTATTCTAAAACACAATACCCCCATACTGACCTTATTCTATAAACACAATACCCCACACTGACCTTATTCTATAAACACAATACCCCATACTGACCTTATTCTAAAAACACAATACCCCATACTGACCTTATTCTAAAACACAATACCCCATACTGACCTTATTCTATAAACACAATACCCCATACTGACCTTATTCTATAAACACAATACCCCATACTGACCTTATTCTATAAACACAATACCCCATACTGACCTTATTCTATAAACACAATACCCCATACTGACCTTATTCTATAAACACAATACCCCACACTGACCTTATTCTATAAACACAATACCCCATACTGACCTCATTCTATAAACACAATACCCCATACTGACCTTATTCTATAAACACAATACCCCATACTGACCTTATTCTATAAACACAATACCCCATACTGACCTTATTCTAAAAACACAATACCCCATACTGACCTAATTCTATAAACACAATACCCCATACTGACCTCATTCTATAAACACAATACCCCATACTGACCTTATTCTATAAACACAATACCCCATACTGACCTTACTCTATAAACACAATACCCCATACTGACCTTATTCTATAAACACAATACCCCATACTGACCTTATTCTATAAACACAATACCCCATACTGACCTTATTCTATAAACACAATACCCCATACTGACCTTATTCTATAAACACAATACCCCATACTGACCTTATTCTAAAAACACAATACCCCATACTGACCTTATTCTAAAAACACAATACCCCATACTGACCTTATTCTATAAACACAATACCCCATACTGACCTTATTCTATAAACACAATACCCCATACTGACCTTATTCTATAAACACAATACCCCATACTGACCTTATTCTAAAAACACAATACCCCATACTGACCTTATTCTAAAAACACAATACCCCGTACTGACCTTATTCTATAAACACAATACCCCATACTGACCTTATTCTATAAACACAACACCCCTACTGACCTTATTCTATAAACACAATACCCCATACTGACCTTATTCTATAAACACAATACCCCGTACTGACCTTATTCTATAAACACAATACCCCATACTGACCTTATTCTATAAACACAATACCCCATACTGACCTTATTCTATAAACACAATACCCCATACTGACCTTATTCTATAAACACAATACCCCATACTGACCTTATTCTATAAACACAATACCCCATACTGACCTTATTCTATAAACACAATACCCCATACTGACCTTATTCTATAAACACAATACCCCATACTGACCTTATTCTATAAACACAATACCCCATACTGACCTTATTCTATAAACACAATACCCCATACTGACCTTATTCTATAAACACAATACCCCATACTGACCTTATTCTATAAACACAATACCCCATACTGACCTTATTCTATAAACACAATACCCCAGACTGACCTTATTCTAAAAACACAATACCCCATACTGACCTTATTCTATAAACACAATACCCCATACTGACCTTATTCTATAAACACAATACCCCATACTGACCTCATTCTATAAACACAATACCCCATACTGACCTTATTCTATAAACACAATACCCCATACTGACCTTATTCTATAAACACAATACCCCATACTGACCTTATTCTATAAACACAATACCCCACACTGACCTTATTCTATAAACACAATACCCCACACTAACCTTATTCTATAAACACAATACCCCATACTGACCTTATTCTATAAACACAATACCCCATACTGACCTTATTCTATAAACACAATACCCCATACTGACCTTATTCTAAAAAAACACAATACTGACCTTATTCTATAAACACAATACCCCATACTGACCTTATTCTATAAACACAATACCCCGTACTGACCTTATTCTATAAACACAATACCCCATACTGACCTTATTCTATAAACACAATACCCCATACTGACCTTATTCTATAAACACAATACTCCATACTGACCTTATTCTATAAACACAATACCCCACACTGACCTTATTCTATAAACACAATACCCCATACTGACCTCATTCTATAAACACAATACCCCATACTGACCTTATTCTATAAACACAATACCCCATACTGACCTTATTCTATAAACACAATACCCCATACTGACCTTATTCTAAAACACAATACCCCATACTGACCTTATTCTATAAACACAATACCCCATACTGACCTTATTCTATAAACACAATACCCCACACTGACCTTATTCTATAAACACAATACCCCATACTAACCTTATTCTATAAACACAATACCCCATACTGACCTTATTCTATAAACACAATACCCCACACTGACCTTATTCTATAAACACAATACCCCATACTAACCTTATTCTATAAACACAATACCCCATACTAACCTTATTCTATAAACACAATACCCCATACTGACCTTATTCTATAAACACAATACCCCATACTGACCTTATTCTAAAAACACAATACCCCATACTGACCTTATTCTATAAACACAATACTGACCTTATTCTATAAACACAATACCCCATACTGACCTTATTCTAAAAACACAATACCCCATACTGACCTTATTCTAAAAACACAATACCCATACTGACCTTATTCTATAAACACAATACCCTGACCTTATTCTATAAACACAATACCCCATACTGACCTTATTCTAAAAACACAGTACCCCATACTGACCTTATTCTAAAAACACAATACCCCATACTGACCTTATTCTATAAACACAATACCCCATACTGACCTTATTCTATAAACACAATACCCCATACTGACCTTATTCTATAAACACAATACCCCATACTGACCTTATTCTATAAACACAATACCCCATACTGACCTTATTATATAAACACAATACCCCATACTGACCTTATTCTATAAACACAATACCCCATACTGACCTGTGCCACAATTTTAGCAAACACAGAAGGGGGCCTTGGAGAACAAAAGTCGTCTGGCACACTGTTTAGAGTTTCAACAACATGAATATCCTAGTTCTAGCCTACAATCATCGATGTTACTACTAATGTGAAAACAAGAAAAAATATGACTTTTCTTGCTAATTTTAAGACAATTGTCAAATAATGTTAACATTCATTACAGACGTCAATTGCTGTACAACATCATAGCTACGCTGTTGGCATCACCTTTTACAGTGGACTTCTGCTGTTGTGGGCCTTTAATCATCTGTCTGACTTTGTTGTTCACACAGGAGAGATACGGGACTACCGTGGATCCTCTGGGGAGCCTCAACAACCTCATGATGCTGAAGAGGGAGAGAAGGGTCTCTCCAGATCAGAACACCTCAATAAACACCTGCAGAGACCCACAGGGAAGAGAACTCACTGCTGCTCTGACTGTGGGAAGAGATTCACATCATCAGGCATTACAATTCATCAGAGAATACACACAGGGGAGAAATCTTATAGCTGTGATCAATGTGGGAAGAGTTTTACAACATCTGGCTCTCTGACTCAACACCTGAGAACACACACAGGAGAGAAACCCTCTAGCTGTGATCAATGTGGGAAGAGTTTTTGTCGATCTGGAGAGCTGACAGTGCACCAGAGAACACACACAGGAGAGAAACCCTATAGCTGTGATCAATGTGGGACGAGTTTTACAACATCTGGCTCTCTGACTCAACACCTGAGAACACACACAGGAGAGAAGCCCTATAGCTGTGATCAATGTGGGAAGAGTTTTGTTCAATCTGACCAGCTGACACGACACCAGAGAACACACTCAGGAGAGAAACCCTATAGCTGTGATCAATGTGGGAAGAGGTTTGGTCGATCTTGCCATCTGACTCAACACCAGAGAATACACACAGGAGAGAAACCATATATCTGTGATCAATGTGGGAAGAGTTTTGGTCGATCTGGAGAGCTGACAGTTCACCAGAGAACACACACAGGAGAGAAACCCTCTAGCTGTGATCAATGTGGGAAGAGTTTTGGTCAATTTTACCAACTGACACGACACCAGAGAACACACACAGGAGAGAAACCCTATAGCTGTGATCAATGTGGGAAGAGTTTTAGTCAATCTGGCCAGCTGACACGACACCAGAGAACACACACAGGAGAGAAACCTTACAGCTGTGGTCAATGTGGGAGGAGTTTTAGTCATTCTGGAGATCTGAGAGTGCACAAGAGAATACACACAGGAGAGAAACCTTATAGCTGTGGTCAATGTGGGAAGAGATTTGCTTCATCTGGCCATCTTGTATCACACCAGAGAATACACACAGGAGAGAAATCATATAAAACCATATAGCTGTGATCAATGAATAAGTTTTTTTCTTGATTTCAGTGTATTAATGTCACAATGTAGAATGTTTTTTACATTGTAGGAGGAGTATTGTAATGATTTCACAATGTAGAAGCCTAAACGTTTGCCCCCTTATGAATTGATTTCAACATGTTATAGATATTAGCCTCATGGGGACAATCCAGGCTCTGAAATGGAAGAGTACTATTTATGTGATTTCAAATCAAATATTTATTTAGCCCTTCTTACATCAGCTGATATCTCAAAGTGCCTAAAACCCCAAACAGCAAGCAATGCAGGTGTAGAAGCACGGTGGCTAGTATAAACTCCCGAGAAAGGCCAAAATCTAGGAAGAAACCTTGAGAGGAACCAGGCTATGAAGGGTGGCCAGCCCTTTTCTGGCTGTGCCGGGTGGAGATTATAACAGAACATGGCCAAGATGTTCATAAATGACCAGCATGGTCAAATCATAATAATCACAGTAGTTGTCGAGGGTGCAACAGATCAACACCTCAGGAGTAAATGTCAGTTGGCTTTTCATAGCCGATCATTAAGAGTATCTCTTCCGTTCCTGCTGTCTCTAGAGAGTTGAAAACAGCAGGTTTGGGACAGGTAGCACATCCGGTGAACAGGTCAGGGTTCCATAGCCGCAGGGAGAACAGTTGAAACTGGAGCAGCAGCACGGCCAGGTGGACTGGGGACAGCAAGGAGTCATCATGCCAGGTAGTCCTGAGGCCTGGTCCTCCGAGAGAGAGAAAGAAAGAAAGAATTAGAGAGAGCATACTTAAATTCACACAGGACACCGGATAAGACAGGAGAAGTACTCCAGATATATCAAACTGACCCGAACCCCTGACACATAAACTACTGCAGCATAAATACTGGAGGCTGAGACAGGAGGGGTCAGGAGACACTGTGGCCGATGATACGGACAGGGCCAAACAGGAAGGATATAACCCCACCCATTTGCCAAAGCACAGCCCCCACACCGCTAGAGGGATATCTTCAACCACCAACTTACCATCCTGAGACAAGGCCGAGTAGTTTGCCAGTGAAGCCCATCCCAAAGAGGGAACCGCCACGACAGCACAACCAGAGCCTTTCCGTTTACCTTCACACTCCTGGGCCAACCAGACAGGAAGATCATGACCACTGAAGAGATGAGTCTTCAGTAAAGACTTAAAGGTTGAGACCGAGTCTGCGTCTCTCACATGGATAGGCAGACCATTCCATTCAAATGGAGATCTACAGGAGAAAGCCATGCCTCCAGCTGTTTGCTTAGAAATTCTAGGGACAATTAGGAGTTGTGTTACACTTACCACGTTGGTGACCCACTTGAATCAAAATGCAACACTTCAAAATGTGGCGTGCTGTTTTCTACAAATTGTCCTCTAACCAGGGATGTACTCCCAGGGATGTACTCCCAGATTCCATGTGGTTTTTGAGCTGTTAGTTTTAACAGGACGTGCAACCTCATCTCTCTCCTCTCTTACAATTTTTTTTAGAATGATATCGATGAGTGATGACAAATAAGTGTTGCATTCCCTTGTTTAGCGACCCCTAAATTTAATGCATCACTCCTAAATGTAGCTGACTCTTCTGCAGGTTGTCCTTTAACCAGGGAGGTAAAATATATCTCCCATTTCCATGTGTTTTTTTTGTTGTGTCAGTTTCAACAGCACGTACAACCTAATTTCCCCCCTAATCGATATCAGTGATTTATTGATATTTTTCAAAACAACAGTGTTTCTGGTGTTTGTGCAGTTTATAAGGAGCTTGTTTAAAAATACAAGTAATATGATTATTGTGGCAGATGTTTGTGTATATAGCACATGTTATGTTTAGGTTTTCAATTTTTCCCCAAACTGTTCCTGCATATTGGTTATTGATTTGGACATGTTAAAACTGTGTTTTGACATTGGGCTATCCCACCAAGCAAAATTATATTGAAAAGATGTTGAAAATATGACTATGCAATCAAATATTTCATATTTACATTTCATGTAACATTTGGTAGTGATATTTATTCATGCAACCAACATGACCATTTTTTGGTACAATTATATTGACATTGTTGCCCTGTTTTTAGAATATCAGGGTTAATTCTCACATGTGCCAAACCAAATGTTCTAGAGCATGATATTGGGGACTGGGCCCAGATCCAACAACATGCCTATCTAGTGAACCCTGAAAAGAGAGAGAAGCTCCGCAGTGAGGTGGAAAGTTATTACGGATATCGCAGGAGTTTCCTCTTGAAATCAGTCCGTGGTAAGGAACACTTGGTTGCTGATTATCTCTGGGGTGGGCAGTCAAAAATATTTGTGTTTTGCGTTGAGCCAGTGTGTTTATTTTGAGTTTTATCTCTTATTCTTTTCAGTATTGAAACTGCACTGTTTGGTTAGGGGCTCATAAGGAAGCATTTCACTGTTGTATTCTGTGCATGTGACTAATACAATTTGATCTGAGTTTTGTTTGGGCTCGTTCCAAGAGGACGAGAGTTCTAGAAGCTAGTGAGTTTTAGGAAGACGAGAGTTCTAGAAGCTAGTGAGTTGTAGGATTCTATAGAAAGAAAAGGAGAAAAAAATAACATGATTCTTTATTATTATTTAGGAATAGGTGTTTTTTCTTGTTTTTAATTGTTGACAGCCAGTAGACACCATGTTTATATTGGTGAAGGTGAAGCATTGTGGTTGATTATAATGTGAAATGGAAGTTGTTTTCTGTTGGTGGTGAGCAAACGTGTCCAACAAAAATATAGGATATGTTTGTTGTCTTCAGGGGGAAGGTGATACAGGCTTTGGTTTTTCCATTTATGTTTTGAGGTTGGACTTTAGCACGTCTATCTTGTTAGCATGTTGGACGCACTGATTGGTGTCACCTCGTTAGTCTGTATGTGTTACACCTGTGCTGGCTTGTCCATCTCGTTAGTGAGAAGGTTTTTCACCTGAGCTGGTTCAGGTTCTATTTAAGAGTGTCTGGCCCAGTGCTCCAGTTGTCTTGATAGATGTGGAGAGTCAACACCTTTAGTTTGCTCCACCGTTTCCTATTAAAGATTTTTTTCATTCAGGTTGAAGCTTCTTTCTGAAGAGAGCTTATTTTTTAAATGAATCAATACAAGCAAACAAGATCGTTTCCGGGGATTGGTATGGCAAACACGGTGCGATTTGCCTGGACTGAAAAGGAGATGGAGCCGTGGGGAGAGAGACATTTGGAAGGACCATTTTGATGGGATGCCTCAGGATTGAGGTGAAGGAAGTGCTCTGCCTTCAAGGGAACCCGAATGAGAAGGCTTTGATGTAACGTTTCACAAAGAACAAAAACATGAGAGTAATGAAGATGGCAAAGGAAAGGAGAAAAGGTCCCCTGTGCCATTACACGGTGACCAGCCTGGCAAGAACAACTTCAGGGTGGTCACCGTAACCATGTACAATCCGCATGTGAAAGATGAAGAAGTGAGGGCCTTTCTGGGGAGGTACATGGACAATGTCTCTTCAGCGAGGTACCTCAGGGACTCCCTGGGTTTCTGGAATGGGAAGAGAGGCTTCCAGGCGTTACTCAGGGAGTCCCCGAAGAGTGTGGATGGCTACCTCCATCCTCCGGCGATGTTCTCCTGGGGGCTGACAGGGGAACACTCTACTATGCACGTCAGCCCCCGTTCTGCAGGCGTTGTATGGCCTATGGCCATATCCTGGCCACGTGCAGCCAAGAGGTGTCGGTTTTGTGGGTCGGAAGAGCACGAGGCCAGGGAGTGTGACGAGCCCAAGGCTTGCCACGGGTGTGGCTCCCGAGAACACCTGTGGCGTGATTGCCTGGCTCGCCACAGGTCATACGCGTCTGCAGCTGGGGGGGGGCGGGGGATGGGGGAGGAAAGAGAGGACGCATGCGGATTGTATGGATGGCACAGGGGAAAGGACGGAGAAGGACGAAGAAGGGAAGAAGGAAGAGGCGAAAAGAAAGAGTGAAGATGGAAAGAAGGAAAAAGGAGAGAAGAAAAAGAAGGCGGAAGAACAGGAAGGAGCGGAGAAGAGGGAGAGTGGTGCGAGAAGGAGTGGAAGAGGGAGTGGTGACAGTGACGGGGACGGAGGGAGGTGTGGAGATGGGAGGGGAGGGGTGGGAGGGGGAGATGGGGGAAAGGAGTGGGGGACAGCCTGCCAGGCTTCCTCGAGGTTGAAATTAGGGATTTGGTGGAGGATTTAGCGGGGATGGGACGTTGTGTCTCCCCGCTACCTCCTTCACCAAAGAAGAAAGGGATGAAGAGGGGGAGCTTGGCAGGTTGTGAGAGGGAGGGGGGTGTGGAGGGGGGCTAAGAGAGTGGCGGGGGGGGTAATTTGTCCTCCCGGTTTGCCTCAGCCCCTTGCATTTTAGTGGATGACTCCAGTGAGGGGTCGGTGGGCTGTTTGCTAGAGGGATCCCAACTCCTGTTTGAGGAGATGGGGTCCCCTACATGCAGCCCCGAGGCAAACAGGGAGGGGGGGGTGGTGGGTGGGGAGGGAGGACCCAACACACTGCCTGGGTCATGGGTTGGGATGGAGGACGTGGGGGCGTCAGGAGATGAGAGGACGTCCCCGCCGGTGGAGATGGACCAGGGGAGCATCGGGTGAGTCTCCTGTTTTTTTTTTTGGTTTTTGGGGTTTTATTTGTTGTTAATAATTAAATGAATAGTTCGGTTTCTTTTTTTAGTCTAAATGTTAGGGGGTTAAGGAATAATGTTAAAAGGAGGGCGGTTTTTTGTTATTTAGAGGGTGTGGGGTTTGATTTCTGTTTTTTACAGGAGGTTCACCTGAGGGATGGTGGGGATGTGTGTAGATTTAAGAGGGAGTGGGATAAGGGGGAATCTTTTTGGGGCATAGGAGGGGTGCACTCAACAGGAGTAGGGATTTTGTGTGGGCATAGAGAGGTTAAAATAGAGAACACTTTTGTAATAATGCAGGGTAGAGTTTTGGGGATAGATGTTAAGTTTAGAGAAGCTAGATATAGGTTAATTGGGGTGTATGGGCCACAGGTGGCGGCAGACAGGAGGGAGATGGTGGACTGTCTGGCGCCCCTGTGTGTTACAAACAGGCACTTGGTGATAGGAGGAGACTTTAATATAGATTTAGGGGTAGGCGGTGATAGCAGTGCAGGTGCCATCTCTGGGCTAATGGCTTGCCATGGTCTGGTTGATGGTGGCCTGCACACTACTCCGGCAATGGTCGGTCTACATGGCGCAACTCCAGGGGGTTGCGCGGAGGCTCGACTACATTTTTGTATCCAGGTCTTTGGGTCAGTTGTCTGGGCGGCTGTTGCCTGTTTTCTTCACGGATCACGACGGGGTGTTCCTGCAGGTGGGGTTGCCAGTCTGCCTCTTCGGTAGGGGGTACTGGAAGTTAGATCGGGATATACTGGAGGAGCAAGCTTTCGTTGAGGCTTTTTTTTGTTTCTTTCGGAGGCTTGACGGCCTCCGGTCCATGTGCGAGGGGGTGTTAGAGTGGTGGGATTTAGTTAAGGGGAGGATAAGGGCTTTTATAATAGGATATTGTAGAAGGAAAAAAAGGGAGGAAAGGAGGGAGGTGGATCGTATCCAAAGGTTAATTGAACTCGAGTACGAGGCAGGCAACCTCGGCGGGTCGATTGACTGGGAGAGATTCGCAGCCCTAAAGGCGCAGCTCAGGGAGCTGCAGGAGCAGAAGGCTCGAGCTTTCCTGGAGCGTGCGCATAGTGGCTTTCTAGAACATAATGAGACTTGTTCCGCTATGTTCTTTAAGTCGGTTAGGGCCAGGCAGAGTAGGAAGGTAATGCATGGAGTTAGGGAAGAAAATGGTAGTATAGTAAGTAAACCAGAGGAAATGGTCAGGGTGACAACTGATCATTTCAAGGTTTATTTAAGGAAAGGGAAATAGATGTAGAGCAGGGAAACGTGTTTTAGAACACTTGTCCCGGCGGTTGCCAGAGGACATTAGAGACGTGATGGAGGCCCAGATCTCACTAGAAGAGGTTGAGAGCGCTCTTAGGAGGATGGGAAAAGGGAAGGTGCCTGGGATGGATGGGCTGCCGGCTGAGTTTTACCTCAAGTTTTGGGGTATACTTGGACCAGTGGTTCTCGAAGTCTTGAAGGCCATCCTTGAGACGGGGGTCCCGGGGGGATCAATGGCTGTTGGTGTGCTGTCACTTCTTTATAAGAAGGGGGAAGCAACTGACCTTGGCAACTGGCGGCCATTGACCATGCTGTGCGTAGATTACAAGATTCTTGCAAAGGTTTTAGCAGACCGGTTGCGCACAGCCCTTCCCTACGTCGTCCACGAGGATCAGACGTGCGGGGTAGAGGGCCGCTCTATAAGATGGAACCTACAGTTGATCAGGGATTCCATCGCTTGGGTTGAAGATAGAGGGCTGCCTTTAATGGTAGCAGCGCTAGATCAGGCGAAAGCTTTTGATCGCGTGAATAGATATTTTCTATTCAGGGTGTTAGGTAGATTAGGATTTGGGGAGAAGTTTATAGGATGGATCCGTACTTTATATGTCGGAGCGGGGTGTCGAGTTAGTGTAAATAGTCACTTAGGTGACGTTTTTGACCTCTCGTCTGGGGTCAGGCAGGGATGCCCACTCTCGCCTCTCCTCTTCGTTCTGTACATGGAGCCTCTGGGGGCTGCCATTAGGGCAGACACAGGGGTGGAAGGCTTGTTGATCCCTGGAAGTGGTGGGCTGCGTGTTAAGATGACGCAGTACGCCGACGACACTTCCTTGCTGTTGTGCAAGGACTCGTGCCTGACAAGGTCCCTTGCCATCTTTGGGGATTTCACCCGAGCGTCGGGAGCAGTTCTGAACCATGCAAAGTCTTCCGTCAAGTTTTTCGGAAGATGGCGCGGTAGAACGGATGTGCCTGGGGGGTTATCTCTCTGTGAAGGGGCCCTGAGGATTCTCGGGGTTCATTTTGAGACCTCCGGCTCAGCGACGCTAAACTGGAACATGCGTATCGCAGTGGTACAGAGGAAGCTAGCAATGTGGAAGGCTAGGTATTTGTCTTTTATGGGCAAAGTCCTGGTCCTAAAGGTGGATGTGTTGCCGTCTCTTTTGTATTTGGCGTACATCTACCCATTGCCGGCTTGTCTGAGGAGGCCTCTAGTGAGGCTTGTGTTTCAGTTTATGTGGAGTGGCAGGTGCGAGTGGGTCGCCAGGGCACGCATGATCTGTCCCATCGGGGGAGGGAGGTAGGGGGTACCACATTTCCCCCTCAAGCTGGACTCAATTTTTGTTTCTTTCTTGTTAGCGGAGCTTGCTCAGCCAGTGATACACCCGTCCGGTTACCTCCTGCGGGTGTTCTTCTCGTATCAGGCGAGAAGCGTAATGGTGTGGTCTAACGCGGGTCCTCGGGCGGAACAGCTGCCGTGGCACTTTGGTCATGCGGCCAAGTGGCTGCGTGAAGTTGCCCGCGTAGGTTTAGACCACAGGCACCTGTACGAGGAGGTCAGGCAGGCAGAGAGTCCTGCGCCCGTAGCGGGCATCTCGTCAGTGGTCTGGGAGGGAGTACAGGCGCGGGGCCTGGACAACGGGCTCAAGGACCTGAATTGGTTGAGCCTTCATAAGCGTTTGCCGGTACTTTCCATCTTGTACCGGTATAGTTTGGTGCAATCCCCCACCTGTCCAAGATCCTCTTGTGGCAGGGAGGAGACTGTGCGCCATGCCTTCTGGGACTGTGCCTTTGCCGGACTAGTCTGGGCTAGGGCACGGGTGATGCTAGGTGTGGTTAGGAGTGATTTTGTTTTGACATGGGCTAGGCTAGAGAGAGGCGTAGGGAGAGCAAAGGGAACGGATAGGGACAGGTTTCTGCTCTGGCTTCTCATGAGTCTCTTTAAAAAGGGACTGTGGGAAGCCAGGAAGAATTTAGTCAAGACAGGGAGAGATTGGGGTGGAAGGGATAGTGAGAAGGGTGGAAGGTGATTTGAGGGGAGGATGAAGAGGGAGGAGAGGAAGTGGGGGAAGCATGCGGCACGGGAGAGGTGGAAAGGGGGTTTAGGGCTGGGAGTGTTAGAGTGAGTTTGGTAAGGGGATAGATTAGGGAAGGGGAGATAGGGAAAGGGTTAGGTATTGGTTAGGTATGACGGGGAGGGACGATGCTCCCCTGAGGTTTGTTTTGTTTGGTTTTTGGTGATTTGGTTTTGTAAATATAAGTAATTAAGAATGAATGAGAGATATGATTTTGTAAAGTGTGAATGGTATTGATTGTAAATAAATTATTTTAACCACCTCGGTAGCTTGCTAGCCAACATAAAACTGAAAGATTGATTCTTTAGACCATGTTTATGTACATTTATCTAATCTCAGTGTTTTAAACACAATTCTGTTGACGTATCTACTGGTTAACTTTAAACTAATTTGATTGTTCAATTTGCAAACTTTAAAGATAGATACTGAGGTTAGAACTAGGCTAGTCGCTAATGCCAACTAACTAGCTAACATCCCGGACCATGAGCTCACTAAACTACTCGCCCCTTGCTAAAGAAGAGGAGGTCTACTGGACGGAGAAAGAATCTCTGGGGCTGAGCAAAGTAATTTCCTCACCATCTTAAATAAGCATTAAAAAATGTAGAACTAAGAACAGATATAGCCCTTGGTTCACCCCAGACTTGACTGCCCTAAGGGAATGTATTAGAATTACAAGACTATAATTCTCTAATGTGCATAGGACAAGACTTTACTATTTAGCCGTTTAAGTGAGACATTCAACGAAAAGAGGAACTGTCAACAGACAACTTGCGACAACTGTGAAACTGATAACAGGAAGGAGGTCTCCCCACCCAGGGAGGGGACAAACTATTAGGCTTGCAGACGATTATGTAACATGTTACGGAGAATATGATAAGCAATGTAATGTGTTGGAGTAGACTTGTAAATAGCATTGACAGCGTTAGGGAAGAGGGGTATTTATAAGGGGTATGGTAGATGGTAGGACCAATGTAATGTGTTTGAGTAGACCTGTAAATAGCATTGATAGTGTTAGAGAAGAGAGGCAGGGGTATGGTAGATGGTAGGACCAATGTGAGGTATGAAAGGCTATGTGCCTGTATGATTTTCAGAACGTTCTCTGAATAAAGAACTAACCTATTGCAGACTGGGGGCTTTTGTCTAATTATTCAGTAACCTTTTAACCTTTTCTTACAAACCTCTGGGAATTGGTCAAAGCTATAGTGATGGTTGGGATAAAGATTCTCGTGACATTATGTCATTTTGAATATAGAGTAGATCAGATTCCATGTGTTTAAATTGTCCTTTTTAAACTCTTTTTGTGTGTTTATCTGGGTGTGCCATTCCTCCAGCACTACAGATAATCAAGTGATATTTGGATGTGATGCATTAGTTCCATTGTTGACATTTGCATTGTAGCCCACTGATGATTTAATGACATGAAAATGTTCAGACTCTGTAATGGAACATTTTAATTAGAGGTCGACCGATTAATCGGAATGGCCGATTAATTAGGGCCGATTTCAAGTTTTCATAACAATCGGAAATCGGCATTTTTGGGCGCCAATTTTTTTATTTTATTTATTTATTTATTTATTTACACCTTTATTTAATTAGGCAAGTCAGATACGAACACATTCTTATTTTCAACGACGGCCTGGGAACGTTCTGCCTCGCTCAGGGGGCAGCTCGGGGATCAATCTTGCAACCTTACAGTTAACTAGTCCAACACTCTAACTACCTGATGACATTGCACTCCACGAGGAGCCTGCCTGTTATGGAATGCAGTAAGCCAAGGTAAGTTGCTTGCTAGCATTACACTTATCTTATAAAAAAAAACAATCAATCAACGACTGTCGTTGCTCAATGTACTTAACCATAAACATCAATTCCTTTCTTAAAATCAATATGCAAGTATATATTTTTAAAACAGCATATTTAGCTAATAGAAATCCAGGTTAGCAGGCAATATTAACCAGGTTAAATTGTGTCACTTCTCTTGCGTTCAGTGCACGCAGAGTCAGGGTATATGCAACAGTTTGGGCCGCCTGGCTCTTTGCGAACCAATTTGCCAGGACTTTACGTAATTATGACATAACATTGAAGGTTGTACAGCGTAACAGGCACATTTAGACTCATGGATGTCAGATAAAATACGGAACGGAATTAACGTTTTGTTTTCGAGGTGATAGTTTCGGATTTGACCTAAGGCTCGTATTTCGGGTGTCTTTATTATAGTTAAGTCTATGATTTGATATTTGATAGAGCAGTCTGACTGAGAGGTGGTAGGCAGCAGCAGGCTCGTAATAGTCAAAGGTATATGGTTTAGAGAGATAGTCGACGTGTTATAATTCCTGTAGTAACTTGCGGCTGAACTTTTTTATTTATTTCACCTTTATTTAAACAGACTCACCCCATCGCGACGTCCCCCAAAGGTTAGCTCTCTAGCCCTCGCTATCTCCCTACTTGCTATTCGGCCTGCTAACGGCTAGCTTGTCTAGCCCGGGCCTACGAACTGTTAGCTTGTTAGCACAGGCCTGCTAACCATCTGACTCACCTCATCCCAAACACTTCTGAACCCATTTACTTTCTATCTCTCTTTGATTTTTATTTGTTTATACCTTCCGGAAACCTGCCTCATCCACTGTGATACGGATTCGCTATCACTTTTAATTTTATTTATTTTTATGACACACTCAAGAACCTCAGACGCTAACCAGCTAACTAGCTACAAGCTATTTAGTCATTGTTAGTTTAAAAAAAAAAAAAAAAAAAAACCTGGATAACACTCGCCAGCCCAGCTTCCTGCCCATCCACCGCTGCCCCCTGGACACTGATCTCTTGGCTACATAGCTGACGCACGCTGGACTGTCCATTAATCACGGTACCCCATTCTGCTTGTTTGTTTATCTGTCGGCCCAGTTGCCTAGTCAACGCCATTTTACCTGCTGTTTGTTGTGCTAGCTGATTAGCCTCGCCTACTGTTTTAGCTAGCTTTCCCAATTCAACACCTGTGATTACTGTATGCCTCGCTGTATGTCTCTCCCAAATGTCAATATACCTTGTATACTGTTGTTCAGGTTAGTTATCATTGTTTTAGTTCACAATGGAGCCCCTAGATCCACTCTGCATACCCCTGTTACCTCCTTTGTCCCACCCCCCACACATGCGGTGACCTCACCCATTACAACCAGCATGTCCAGAGATGCAACCTCTCTCATCATCACCCAGTGCCTGGGCTTACCTCCGCTGTACCCGCACCCCACCATACCCCTGTCTGCGCATTATGCCCTGAATATATTCTACCATGCCCAGAAACCTGCTCCTCTTATCCTCTGCCCCCAACGCTCTAGGCGACCAGTTTTGATAGCCTTTGCCGCACCCTCATACTACTCCTTCTCTGTTCCGCGGGTGATGTGGAGGTAAACCCAGGCCCTGCATGCCCCCAGGTACCCTCATTTGTTGACTTCTGTGATCGAAAAGTCTTGGTTTTATGCATGTCAACATCAGAAGCCTCCTCCCTAAGTTTGTTTTACTCACTGCTTTAGCACACTCTGCTAACCCTGATGTCCTTGCCGTGTCTGAATCCTGGCTCAGGAAGGCCACCAAAAATTCAGAGATTTCCATACCCAACTATAACATCTTCCGTCAAGATAGAACTGCCAAAGGGGGCGGAGTCGCAGTCTACTGCAGAGATAGCCTGCAAAGTAATGTCATACTTTCCAGGTCCATACCCAAACAGTTTGAACTACTAATTTTGAAAATTACTCTCTCCAGAAACAAGTCTATCACTGTTGCCGCCTGCTACCGACCCCGTCAGCTCCCAGCTGCGCCTGGACACCATTTGTGAATTGATCGCCCCCATCTAGCTTCAGAGTTTGTTCTGTTAGGTGACCTAAACTGGGATATGCTTAACACCCGGCAGTCCTACAATCTAAGCTAGATGCCCTCAATCTCACTCAAATCATCAAGGAACCCACCAGGTACAACCCTAACTCTGTAAACAAGGGCACCCTCATAGACGTCATCCTGACCAACTGGCCCTCCAAATATACCTCCGCTGTCTTCAACCAGGATCTCAGCGATCACTGCCTCATCGCCTGTATCCGCCACGGAGCCGCAGTCAAACGACCACCCCTCATCACTGTCAAACGCTCCCTAAAACACTTCTGTGAGCAGGCCTTTCTAATCGACCTGGCCCGTGTATCCTGGAAGGACATTGACCTCATCCCGTCAGTTGAGGATGCCTGGTCATTCTTTAAAAGTAACTTCCCTCACCATTTTGGATAAGCATGCTCCGTTCAAAAAATGCAGAACCAAGAACAGATACAGCCCTTGGTTCACTCCAGACCTGACTGCCCTCGACCAGCACAAAAACATCCTGTGGCGGACTGCAATAGCATCGAATAGCCCCCGTGATATGCAACTGTTCAGGGAAGTCAGGAACCAATACACGCAGTCAGTCAGGAAAGCTAAGGCCAGCTTCTTCAGGCAGAAGTTTGCATCCTGTAGCTCCAACTCCAAAAAGTTCTGGGACACTGTGAAGTCCATGGAGAACAAGAGCACCTCCTCCCAGCTGCCCACTGCACTGAGGCTAGGAAACACGGTCTCCACCGATAAATCCATGATTATCGAAAACTTCAATAAGCACTTCTCAACGGCTGGCCATGCCTTCCGCCTGGCTACTCCAACCTCGGCCAACAGCTCCGCCCCCCCCGTAGTTCCTCACCCAAGCCTCTCCAGGTTCTCCTTTACCCAAATCCAGATAGCAGATGTTCTGAAAGAGCTGCAAAACCTGGACCCGTACAAATCAGCTGGGCTTGACAATCTGGACCCGCTATTTCTGAAACTATCTGCCGCCATTGTCGCAACCCCTATTACCAGCCTGTTCAACCTCTCTTTCATATCGTCTGAGATCCCCAAGGATTGGAAAGCTGCCGCAGTCATCCCCCTCTTCAAAGGGGAGACACCCTGGACCCAAACTGCTATAGACCTATATCCATCCTGCCCTGCCTATCTAAGGTCTTCGAAAGCCAAGTCAACAAACAGGTCACTGACCATCTCGAATCCCACCGTACCTTCTCCGCTGTGCAATCTGGTTTCCGAGCCGGTCACGGGTGCACCTCAGCCACACTCAAGGTACTAAATGATATCATAACCGCCATCGATAAAAGACAGTACTGTGCAGCCGTCTTCATCGACCTCGCCAAGACTTTCGACTCTGTCAATCACCATATTCTTATCGGCAGACTCAACAGCCTCGGTTTTTCGGATGACTGCCTTGCCTGGTTCACCAATTACTTTGCAGACAGAGTTCAGTGTGTCAAATCGGAGGGCATGCTGTCCGGTCCTCTGGCAGTCTCTATGGGGGTGCCACAGGGTTCAATTCTCGGGCCGACTCTTTTCTCTGTATATATCAATGATGTTGCTCTTGCTGCGGGCGATTCCCTGATCCACCTCTACGCAGACGACACCATTCTATATACTTTCGGCCCGTCATTGGACACTGTGCTATCCAACCTCCAAACGAGCTTCAATGCCATACAGCACTCCTTCCGTGGCCTCCAACTGCTCTTAACGCGAGTAAAACCAAATGCATGCTTTTCAACCGATCGCTGCCTGCACCCGCATGCCCGACTAGCATCACCACCCTGGATGGTTCCAACCTTGAATATGTGGACATCTATAAGTACCTAGGTGTCTGGCTAGACTGCAAACTCTCCTTCCAGACTCACATCAAACATCTCCAATCAAAAATCAAATCCAGAGTCGGCTTTCTATTCCAACAAAGCCTCCTTCACTCACGCTGCCAAGCTTACCCTAGTAAAACTGACTATCCTACCGATCCTCGACTTCGGCGATGTCATCTACAAAATGGCTTCCAACACTCTACTCAGCAAACTGGATGCAGTCTATCACAGTGCCATCCGTTTTGTCACTAAAGCACCTTATACCACCCACCACTGCGACTTGTATGCTCTAGTCGGCTGGCCCTCACTACATATTCGTCGCCAGACCCACTGGCTCAGGTCATCTACAAGTCCATGCTAGGTAAAGCTCCGCCTTATCTCAGTTCACTGGTCACGATGGCAACACCCATCCGTAGCACGCGCTCCAGCAGGTGTATCTCACTGATCATCCCTAAAGCCAACACCTCATTTGGCCGCCTTTCGTTCCAGTACTCTGCTGCCTGTGACTGGAACGAATTGCAAAAATCGCTGAAGTTGGAGACTTTTATCTCCCTCTCCAACTTCAAACATCAGCTATCCGAGCAGCTAACCGATCGCTGCAGCTGTACATAGTCTATAGGTAAATAGCTCACCCTTTTTCACCTACCTCATTCCCATACTGTTTTTATACTGTTTTTATTTATTTACTTTTCTGCTCTTTTGCACACCAATATCTCTACCTGTACATGCCCATCTGATCATTTATCACTCCAGTGTTAATCTGCAAAATTGTATTATTCGCCTACCTCCTCATGCCTTTTGCACACATTGTATATAGACTGCCCATTTTTTCTACTGTGTTATTGACTTGCTAATTGTTTACTCCATGTGTAACTCTGTGTTGTCTGTTCACACTGCTATGCTTTATCTTGGCCAGGTCGCAGTTGCAAATGAGAACTTGTTCTCAACTAGCCTACCTGGTTAAATAAAGGTGAAATAAAAAATTTAAAAAAATTAAAAAAAACTTGAAAGGGGTTCCTTCGTTATTTTACCTGCATGTCTTCCATGGAGAATGTCTTGATCTACTTCCTCTGTTCATGTCTTCCATGGAGAATGTCTTGATCTACTTCCTCTGTTCATGTCTTCCATAGAGAATGTCTTGATCTACTTCCTCTGTTCATGTCTTCCATGGAGAATGTCTTGATCTACTTCCTCTGTTCATGTCTTCCATAGAGAATGTCTTGATCTACTTCCTCTGTTCATGTCTTCCATGGAGAATGTCTTGATCTACTTCCTCTGTTCATGTCTTCCATGGAGAATGTCTTGATCTACTTCCTCTGTTCATGTCTTCCATGGAGAATGTCTTGATCTACTTCCTCTGTTCATGTCTTCCATAGAGAATGTCTTGATCTACTTCCTCTGTTCATGTCTTCCATGGAGAATGTCTTGATCTACTTCCAATAAGGTCTGTGTTTCGTGCTTAAACCGCCTCTGTTCATGTCTTCCATAGAGAATGTCTTGATCTACTTCCAATAAAGTCTGTGTTTCGTGCTTAAACCGCCTCTGCGTTTTTGATACCCATGTAAATCTCGCTAGGATAAGGTAACGTTTGTCAACATATTTTCATAAATCCACTCTACAAAAAATTATCTTCGCTTATATTTAGCCAATATTGATCAGAGTGACCTTGTCCTATGGATATCTACACAGTTATAACATTGTGAAGGTGGTGTAATCCTACAGGAAACACAGACCTTATTTGAAATCGATCTAAAAACATCCTATGGAAGGAATAAATGAAGGAACCGCTTTTCAGATTTTGCTGGAAGGTGTCATGGGAATTATGACTCGCACTTTGGTAGTCAATTCTTACCGTGCCCATTACGGATCCATTAAAATAGGATTTCCTGCATATAGAAATGACAGTTTTTGTTTTCAACATTCATCACAGGTAACTTAAACTAGTTTTATTCAAACAGTTGAGAGTTTGTGTCTCCTAAGCAGACTCTTCAGTATCATTGTCACTTCAGAGGTGTGGTGTGTGTGTGTGTGTGTGTGTGTGTGTGTGTGTGTGTGTGTGTGTGTGTGTGTGTGTGTGTGTGTGTGTGTGTGTGTGTGTGTGTGTGTGTGTGTGTGTGTGTTACAGATGGCAGAGAAAAGCAGAGCACCAGTGTGGGACGATTACATGGAATTGGCACCAGGGAAAGCAATGTGTCCTATTTGTGATAAAGATGTAAGCATGGGGTCAGCAACGGCTAAATCAAACAATACCACCAACCTGTGGAATCACCTTAAGAACACCCATCAAAAGCCCATAATATGTATTCTATTCAGTTCAAATAAAAGTGTTCATTGTTCATTCAGTATTGTTGCAATTGTCCCAGTCCATTCTTGCATAATCAATGCTTGGAGTTTGTCAGAATTTGTGGGGTTTTGTTTGTCCAACTTGCTCTTGAGGATTGACTACAGGTTTTCAATGGGATTAAGTTCTGGGAGTTTCCTGGCCATGGACCTTTTGCAGAATATCAGTCTGTCACTGATGTTTTTCCTGGAGAAAGTGGCTTCTTTGCTGCCCTTCTTGACACCAGGCCATCCTCCAAAAGTCTTCGCCTCACTGTGCGTGCAGATGCACTCACACCTGCCTGCTGCCATTCCTGAGCAAGCTCTGTACTGTTGGTGCCCCGATCCCGCAGCTGAATCAACTTTAGGAGACGGTCCTGGCGCTTGCTGGACTTTCTTGCGCGCGCTGAAGCCTTCTTCACAACAATTGAACCGCTCTCCTTGAAGTTCCTTATGGTCCGATAAATGGTTGATTTAGCTGCAATCTTACTGGCAGCAACATGGGGTATCTGACAATTTATTGGGCTTTCTTTATATAGGTCCAGGATGGCAGCAAGCTTGACCCAGTGATGTTCACAACCCTCTGTAGTGCATTACGGTCAGATGCCGAGCAGTTGCCATACCAGGCAACCGGTCAGGATGCTCTCGATGGTGCAGCTGTAGAACGTTTTGAGGATCTGGGGACCCATGCCAAATCTTTTCACTCTCCTGAGGTGGAAAAGTTGTTGTCGTGCCCTCTCTTCATGACTGTCTTGGTGTGTTTGGACCATGATAATTAGTTACTGATGTCTTCACGGCTGTCTTGGTGTGTTTGGACCATGATAATTAGTTGCTGATGTCTTCACGGCTGTCTTGGTGTGTTTGGACCATGATAATTAGTTGCTGATGTCTTCACGACTGTCTTGGTGTGTTAGGACCATGATAATTAGTTGCTGATGTCTTCACGACTGTCTTGGTGTGTTTGGACCATGATAATTAGTTACTGATGTCTTCACGTCTGTCTTGGTGTGTTTGGACCATGATAATTAGTTGCTGATGTCTTCACAACTGTCTTGGTGTGTTTGGACCATGATAATTAGTTGCTGATGTCTTCACGGCTGTCTTGGTGTGTTTGGACCATGATAATTAATGAAAGTCACGGCTGTCTTGGTGTGTTTGGACCAATATGCTGTAATAGAAATAAGGCCATGCTCATGAGAAAACAAATCACAAGGGAAGCTGGAAAAACCCCAGCAGCGTTGCAGTTCTTGACACAAACCTGCGCCTGGGACAAACTACCATACCCTGTTCAAAGGCTCTTAACTATTTTGTCTTCCCATTCACCCTCTGAATGGCACACATACACAATCCATGTCTCATTTGTCTCAAGGCTTAAAAATCCTTATTTCAGCCATCTCCTCCCCTTCATCTACACTGACTGAAGTGGATTTATATAGTGGCATCAATAAGGGATCATAGCTTTAGCCTGGATTCACCTAGTCAGTTTATGTCATGGAAGGAGTAGGTGTTCTTAATGTTTTGTCAACTCAGTGTAAAGCACCACAGATTATCAAGTTCTATTTGCATGCGCTGCATTTGCTCTGTTGTTTACAGGGTGATTTGTATCTTAAAGAGTGCAGCTTTAAGGGAAGAGTACCGTCACATCTAGAAAAAAGATGAATGTGAAAAATGAACAGAGCAAATGTGTATTAAAACACAACCCACTATTCCACTATTCATGGAAGTATTTATTCATCATCCACATATTCATTTTAAGCTTCTACGTCTGTGTACAGGAAAGTATTATTTGTAAGACGTAAGAGAAAATATATCTGTTTATTGTTAAATTATTATGACGTTCTTTCCAACACAAGTGTAGTAACTATTGTTTCCAAACTGCGTTACCCACTTCAGCCAGCAGATGGCGATCTGCGTCTTGCATGACGTACGTATAATTAACTGGACAGGACACTTCTTCAGGAACAACAACACGGCTACTATTTCAACCACCTCGGTAGCTTGCTAGACAACATACAACTGAAAGATTGACGCTTTAGACCATGTTAATGTACATTAGCTAATCTCAGTGTTGTAAACGCAGTTCATTTGACGTATCAACTGGTTAACTTTAACCTAATTTGCTTGTTCAATTTGCTAAGTTGTTAAACACTGATACTAGCCGCTAATGCTACCTAGCACTAGGCTAGTCGCTAATGCTAACTAACATCCCTGACCATGAGCTCACTAAACTACTACTCCCCTGCTAAAGAAGAGGAGGTCTGCTGGACGGAGAAAGAAGCTCTGGGACTGAACATTATCGTGAAAGAGGAAGATGATGTTATTGAGGAAACAGAGGAAGAACATTTTAGAGAGGAAGAGGATGCTGTCGCAGTAGAGGTGAAGAAGGAAGACGTCTTGGGAGTGAAAGAGGAGGAGACAGAATATCAGATTAACACCAGTGAGTACTGTCTTAAACAGGGGCACAAACTATGCCGTTGTTGAACTAATGTGGGGTTTTTAAGGGGCATTCTACTGAAGTTCTACACTTGAATATGTTATTCAGTACTTTATAAATTATTAAAGGGTCAATCTGCCTTTGGTACATACATTTTGGGGTCTTTTAAATTAGATTTGTTAAATTCTCCACGTGTTCTACATTAAAGTGCATCTCATCAAAAGGCACCCATTTTTGTGGAACTACCCTTTAACATTTGCATTTTAGGGCCTGTTTAGAGAGACTAATGCCTCGTCTAAGACCCTATGATTTTAATATACGGTCATAAGTTAACTATCTGTTTGATGTTCTTGTTCACACAGGAGAGAGACATGACTATCGTGGATCCTCTGGGGAGCCTCAACAACATCCTGATGCTGACGAGACAGAGAAGAGTCTCTCCAGATCAGACCACCAGATGGTACAGCTTGGTCTGGTCTAGCATACAGCTTGGTCTGGTCTAGCATACAGCTTGCTCTATCGGGGGCTGGGTTTCTGTAAGGCACTTCATGACAACAGTGACATCAGCATCCATAATGATATGTGTCTGTGTCCCCTCTTTATGGTTACCAGGACAACACTAGCCCTTCCTCCCTCCCGGAGTCCCTGTGTCGTGCCTCTCCCGGTAGCACCTTACTGCTGGGTATGAAGAGGTTGTCTGTGCTGCTGGTGGACTGCAGGAAAACAACAGGACTGAGTGGAACTGTGAGAGGAGGCGAAGAGAAGAACGGATCAGATTTGACTCATCAAAGTAAGTGCTGTAGTTTAGTTTGATCTGCCCACCGGTATCTGTTACCAGGACAACCAGCAGAGTTCTGTTAGTTGACAGGAAGATAGACTGGTGGATATGGATGTTATGAATATCATAACACTGAAAAAGGATTCTGCCAATGAAAAGAGAGAAACCAATAGACCATATAAAACCTTGATGAAAGTTAGATTTAGAGAGAAAGAAAACATGTTTCCTAAAAACAGTATAGATGTTACATTGTCTGTCCCAGTCAACCCCCCATATCTTTACTAGACTGTAGAACATACAAACTAAACTCCAGACACTTCAATGTGGTCTGTATTGCTTCATTAACAGCTGATATACAGGACTTGTTAAACTGGCAAATATATATTTTAAAACAAGCTTATTTTTTTGTCTTGGCCTCCATCTCTGTAATGGTCAAAATTCATTTAATTCCCTACTTTATCAGGTCAAATGAAGCCTGAACTCCAACATACAGACCTTGACAGAACATGGTTGAATATATATATACTATATAGACCTTAAAGAACATGGTTTAATATATATATACTATATAGACCTTAATGAACATGGTTTAATATATATATATACTATATAGACCTTAAAGAACATGGTTTAATATATATATATACTATATAGACCTTAAAGAACATGGTTTAATATATATATACTATATAGACCTTAAAGAACATGGTTTAATATATATACTATATAGACCTTAAAGAACATGGTTTAATATATATACTATATAGACCTTAAAGAACATGGTTTAATATATATACTATATAGACCTTAAAGAACATGGTTTAATATATATATACTATATAGACCTTAAAGAACATGGTTTAATATATATACTATATAGACCTTAAAGAACATGGTTTAATATATATACTATACAGAGCTTAAAGAACATGGTTTAATATATATATATATATATACTATATAGACCTTAAAGAACATGGTTTAATATATATATACTATATAGACCTTAAAGAACATGGTTTAATATATATACTATATAGACCTTAAAGAACATGGTTTAATATATATATACTATATAGACCTTAAAGAACATGGTTTAATATATATATACTATATAGACCTTAAAGAACATGGTTTAATATATATACTATATAGACCTTAAAGAACATGGTTTCATTTGGAAATTATTAACTTTATTGATTTCATGTGTAACTGACGCCAGTGTGGTGCTAACAGTTTAGTTTCCTCCTCTGTCCCCATACTGGACTCAAACTCGTGATCCTCTACTTCTCAACACACGTGACCGTCCTCCTTGATAATGAACTCTATTCAGAGTGCGAGCCACACACTCACTACAGCACAATAAGGGGTCTGTGTATTTAACAGATGCTGAGATCAGAAACAAATCAGTCCCTTTGTTGCTCTGTTTCAGAGCTGCTTTCTGACGAAGGAAGCCTTTTCAACTCTAAAGGTGTATTTGGCCATTTAGGCTGCAACAACGATACAGTGGAACCCCTGATCTGTTGTTTTATGAAGGGTCACCTCCCGGTACCCAAACAGCTCGTCCCAACCTGGGATTTTTATGTTTTGCTTGAATCTATTGCCGCTGTTGGAGCCGTTAGGTTATTAGCTTATTCTATAAACACAATACCCCATACTGACCTTATTCTATAAACACAAAACCCCATACTGACCTTATTCTATAAACACAATACCCCATACTGACAAAGCAAAAACATTTTTGTTTGATATTTTTGCTAATTAATAATTTAAAAAAATACAAAACTGAAATATTACATTTACTTAAGTATTCAGACCCTCTACTCAGAACTCTGTTCAAGCAGCAGGTTCTGCTCTGGAGCAGGTTTTCATCAAAGATCTCTCTTAAAGGAGGACTGTAGCATCTAATGATGAAACATTATGGAGTCTTAAAGGAGGACTGTAGCATCTAATGATGAAACATTATGGAGTCTTAAAGGAGGACTGTAGTATCTAATGAGGAAACATTATGGAGTCTTAAGGAGCACTGTAGCATCTAATGATTAAACATTATGGAGTCTTAAAGGAGGACTGTAGCATCTAATGATGAAACATTATGGAGTCTTAAAGGAGGACTGATGAAACATTATGGAGTCTTAAAGGAGGACTGATGAAACATTATGGAGTCTTAAGGAGGACTGATGAAACATTATGGAGTCTTAAAGGAGGACTGATGAAACATTATGGAGTCTTAAAGGAGGACTGATGAAACATTATGGAGTCTTAAAGGAGGACTGATGAAACATTATGGAGTCTTAAAGGAGGACTGATGAAACATTATGGAGTCTTAAAGGAGGACTGATGAAACATGGAGTCTTAAAGGAGGACTGATGAAACATTATGGAGTCTTAAAGGAGGACTGATGAAACATTATGGAGTCTTAAAAAGGAGGACTGATGAAACATGGAGTCTTAAAGGAGGACTGATGAAACATGGAGTCTTAAAGGAGGACTGATGAAACATTATGGAGTCTTAAAGGAGGACTGATGAAACATTATGGAGTCTTAAAGGAGGACTGATGAAACATTATGGAGTCTTAAAGGAGGACTGCGATGGAAGGAAAGGGGATGTCTAGTCAGTCACAACTGAATCCTAAATGTCTTCCGCATTGAACACAACCCCTCTGAATCAGAGAGGTGTGGGGTTAATCGCCGTCCACGTCATCTTTGCCCGGGGAGCAGTTGTTGTTGGGGTTAACTGCCTTGCTCAAGTTCAGAACAGCAGATTATTTTCTATATTGCGGGATTTGAACCAGAGACCTTTCTGTTACTGGCCCAACATTCTTAAAACCTCTTAGTCTACAAATGTTCCAACTTCAATTCATTATTTCTCAATCAATGATGCTTCAAAGGAGAAGTTTACCCAACATCCAGAAACTCCTAAGTGATTCCATACATTGAAACTAGTCCCGTGGATTTTTTTCCCTCTCTCCCTGTAGTGCTGTGCTGAAACAGCTGCTCTCCCTCTCTCTCCCTGTAGTGCTGTGCTGAAACAGCTGCTCTCCCTCTCTCTCCCTGTAGTGCTGTACTGAAACAGCTGCTCTCCCTCTCTCTCCCTGTAGTGCTGTACTGAAACAGCTGCTCCCCCTCTCTCTCCCTGTAGTGCTGTACTGAAACAGCTCGCTCCCCTCTCTCTCCCTGTAGTACTGTACTGAAACAGCTGCTCCCTCTCTCTCCCTGTAGTACTGTACTGAAACAGCTGCTCTCCCTCTCTCTCCCTGTAGTGCTGTACTGAAACAGCTGCTCTCCCTCTCTCTCCCTGTAGTGCTGTACTGAAACAGCTGCAAAACGTGACTCGTGACGTTGCTGGATACGGGCCTCACTCTGCTGCTTTGCCAGTTAATTTGTTATTTTATTACAGCTATGGCCTTTTTCTTTCACCTGGAGTTGTTTATTGAGGTCTGAGAAAGAAAAAAAACTTTAAACCCGTAAAATGGATGTAAATATGATGTCATAGTGAATTCATGACATGTGACTGAACAAGCCTATTCATACTGTATAACATGGCTATATACACTATTATATACACTATTTTATACACTATTATATACACTATTATATACACTATATTCGGAAAGTATTCAGACCCCTTGACTTGTTAATGTAGCATGAAGGTCCCAAAAACACAAGGTCCTCGATCATTCTTAAAAGGAAGAAGTGTGGAACCACCAAGACTCTACCAAAAGCTGGCTGCCTGGCCAAACTGAACAATCGGTGGAGAAGGGCCTTGGTTAGGGAGGTGACCAAGAACCTGATGGTCACTGACAGAGCTCCAGAGTTCCTCTGTGGAGATGGGAGAACATTCCAGAAGGACAACCAACTCTGCAGCACTGGTAGAGTGGCCAGATGGAAGCCACTCCTCAGTATAAGGCACCTGACAGCCCGCTTGGAAAACTCTTGGAAAACTACAAACTCCAAGTCTCAGAATGTCCTGGAGTGGCCCAACCAGAGCTCTATTCCAAAAGCATCACGTCTGGTGGAAACTTGGCATCAGGCAGGGGATGTTTTGCAGCAGGGACTGGGAGACTTGTTAGGACTGAGGGAAAGATGAAAGGAACAGGGACTGGGAGACTTGTTAGGACTGAGGGAAAGATGAACGGAACAGGGACTGGGAGACTTGTTAGGACTGAGGGAAAGATGAACGGAACAGGGACTGGGAGACTTGTTAGGACTGAGGGAAAGATGAACGGAACAGGGACTGGGAGACTTGTTAGGACTGAGGGAAAGATGAACGGAACAGGGACTGGGAGACTTGTTAGGACTGAGGGAAAGATGAACGGAACAGGGACTGGGAGACTTGTTAGGACTGAGGGAAAGATGAACGGAACAAGGTACAGAGAACAGGGGATGTTTTGCAGCAGGGACTGGGAGACTTGTTAGGACGGAGGGAAAGATGAACGGAACAAGGTACAGAGAACAGGGGATGTTTTGCAGCAGGGACTGGGAGACTTGTTAGGACTGAGGGAAAGATGAACGGAACAAGGTACAGAGAACAGTAAAAGGCACATGAAAGTCTGCTTGGAGTTTGCCAAAAGGCACCTAAAGGACTCTCAGACCATGAGAAACAAGTTTCTCTGATCTGATGAAACCAAGATTGAACTAATTTGGCCTGAATGCCAAGTGTCAGGTCTGGAGGAAACCTGGCACCATCCCTACAGTGAAGTGTGGTGGTGGCAGCATCTTATTTTTCATACATCTCTGGAGAGACCTGAAAATAGCTGTGTAGCAATGCGCAACATCCATCCTGACAGAGCTTGAGAGGATCTGCAGAGAATGAGAGAAACTCCCAAGTACAGGTGTGCCAAACTTGTAGTGTCAAACCCAAGAAGACTCAAGGCTGTAATCACTGCCAAAGGTGTTTCAACAAAGTACTGAGTAAATGTTCTGAATTCTTTAGTAAATGTGATATTTCAGTTTTTAACTTGTAAAAAAACAAACAATCAAAAATCCTGTTATTGCTTTGTCATTACGGGGTTTTGTACATTTTAATGAGCTAAAAAAAAATACAATTTAATCAGTTTTAGAAAACAGTCAAGGGGTCTGAATACTTTCCGGAGGTTGGAGTCATTAAAACTAGTTTACAGACACTTAGGTTGGAGTCATTAAAACTAGTTTACATACACTTAGGTTGGAGTCATTAAAACTAGTTTACAGACACTTAGGTTGGAGTCATTAAAACTAGTTTACATACACTTAGGTTGGAGTCATTAAAACTTGTTTACATACACTTAGGTTGGAGTCATTAAAACTAGTTTACATACACTTAGGTTGGAGTCATTAAAACTAGTTTACATACACTTAGGGTGGAGTCATTAAAACTCGTTTACATACACTTAGGTTGGAGTCATTAAAACTAGTTTACAGACACTTAGGTTGGAGTCATTAAAACTAGTTTACAGACACTTAGGGTGGAGTCATTAAAACTCGTTTACATACACTTAGGGTGGAGTCATTAAAACTAGTTTACATACACTTAGGTTGGAGTCATTAAAACTCGTTTACATACACTTAGGTTGGAGTCATTAAAACTCGTTTTTCAACCACTCCACTAATTTCTTGTTAACCAGCTAGTTTTTTAAACTAGTTTTGGAAAGTCGGGTAGGACATCTACTTTGTGCATGACACAAGTCATTTTTTCAACATTTGTTTACAGAAGTTTACATACTCTATAAACAGCTATAAACAGCACGGTTCATCTGTACAAACAATAGTATGCAAGTATAAACACTATGGGACCACGCAGCTGTCATTTCGCTCTGGAAGGAGATGCGTTGTGTCTCCTAGAGATGAACATACTTAGGTGCGAAAAGTGCAAATCAATCCCAGAAGAATAGCAAAGGACCTTGTGAAGATGCTGGAGGAAACGGGTACAAAATATCTATATCTACAGCAAGAGGTGATATGACAACAGCCAGTGAAAGTGCAGGGCGCCAAATTCAAGCAACAGAAATCTCATAATTAAAATTCCTCAAACATACGAGTCTCTTATACAATTTTAAAGGTAATCTTGTTGTTAATCCCACCACAGTGTCCGATTTCAAAAATGCTTTACAGTGAAAGCACACCAAATGATTACGTTAGGTCACCGCCAAGTCACAGAAAAACACAAAAAGAAGAAATAGAGAGAGAATGAATCACTAACCTTTGATCTTCATCAGGTGACACTCATAGGACTTCATGTTACACAATACATTTATGTTTTGTTCGATAAAGTGCATATTTATGTCCATAAATTTACAATTTACAGAAATACTCATAATAAACATTGATAAAAGATACAAGTGTTACACATGGAACTTTAGGTAAACTTCTTCTAAATGCAACCGCTGTGTCAGATTTCAAAACAACTTTACGGAAAAAGCATACCATGCAATAATCTGAGTACAGCCCTCAGAGACCAAAACAGCCAAACAGATATCTGCCATGTTGTGGAGTCAACATTAGTCAGAAACGGCATTATAAATATTCACTAATCTTTGATGTTCTTCATCAGAATGCACTCCAAGGAATCCCAGTTCCACAATAAATGTTTGATTTGTTCGATAAAGTTTATAATTTATGTCCAAATTCCTCCTTTTGTTAGCGCGTTCAGCCCTGTAATCCAAATTCATGGCCACGAGCAGACAAAGTCAAAAAGTTACGTTACAGTCCGTAGAAACATGTCAAACGAAGTATAGAATCAATCTTTAGGGTGTTTTAACAAATCTTCAATAATGTTCCAACCAGAGAATTCCTTTGTCTGTAGAAATGCAATGGAATGCAAGCTAACTGTCACATGAACACGCATTGTCAGCTCATGGCTCCTGGCAGTCCTCTGACTCATTCCCCTCTCATTCGGCCCCCTTCACAGTAGAAGCATCAAACAAGGTTCTAAAGACTGTTGACATCTAGTGGAAGCATTAGGAAGTGCAAGATGACCAATATCCCACTGTATGTTCAATAGGGGATGCGTTGAAAAACTACAAACCTCAGATTTCCCACTTCCTGTTAGGATTTATTCTCAGGTTTTTGCCTGTCATATGTGTTCTGTTATACTCCAGACATCATTCAAACTGTTTTAGAAACTTCAGAGTGTTTCTATCCAAATATACTAATAATATGCATATCTTAGCTTCTGGGACTGAGTAGCAGGCAGTTTACTCTGGGCACCTTATTCATCCAAGCTACTCAATACTGCCCCCAGCCATAAGAAGTTAACTGATTGTCTTTGGTCTGCAGCTTTTGAAATAGAACATTATTGCTTTGAGTTGTTTCATTCACAACCGTTTGCAGGGCATCAAGTTGATTTGCATCATATTTCCTTTTGGCTAAATCGAGTTGTTCCTTTAGAATATGGACATGGTCAAGATTTTGTTCTTTGTTATAAATGTTTATCTGTTCTCACACACAGTTCCTTGGATAGCAGTAGCTTATCTTTTTCGGCTTTCGATGTCAGCTCCCTGGTTCTCTCCACCTGTGCCTTGAGCTTCCCAGCTTCCTGCTCGTACCTCTGTTGGGCATTGAGGTACTGGTGCACTGTCCATCTCTACTGGTGGGCATAGTTGAGGCTAAACTGGAGAGAACCTTCACAAGGCCTCTGCCTGATGGTCTATTTTGGAGAGCGTCTGTCCCAATGTCTGCATTTTTTTCTTGATTATGGCATCAAAATCTAACATTTCCAACCCCTTGGCATAGTTAGGATTTGCATCGTTGCTGAGGTCAGTGATCAATCTTTCCCTGGGGGAAGGTCCACTGATTAGAGGGGGAATGGGTGTAAACCCATCTGATGGATTGCTCATTGTTATGATTATAAAATATTTAAATTTACGCCTCTCTTTAAATAAACACTGTCTTTGGCAGGAGGAACACCAATCTTCGAGGAACCAAAGACGTCCAAACCAGCAAGACGACACCTCTGCGCCCAGTGTGGAAAGAGTTTTAACCAGTTAGGAAGCCTGAAAGCTCATGAGCGAATACACACAGGGGAGAAGCCTTACCACTGCTCCCAGTGTGGAACTAGGTTTACCAGATTAGGAAGCCTGAAAAGACATGAGAGGATACACACAGGAGCGAAGCCACACCATTGCGCCCAGTGTGGAAAGAGTTTTAACAAGTTAGGAAACATGAAATCTCACGAGCGAATACACACAGGGAGAAGCCTTACCACTGCTCCCATTGTGGAAAAGTTTTAGGGAGTCAGGAAACCTGAACGCTCATAGCGAATACACACCGGGGAGAAGCCTTACCGCTGCTCCCACTGCGGAAAGCGTTTTAACCATTCAGGAAAGCTGAAAGAACACATGAGACTGCACACAGGGGAGAACCCTTGCAAATGCTCAGACTGTGGGAAGACATATTACTCATCACGGTCACTTAAACGTCATGTGAGAATCCACACGGGAGAATAATTACTTCTCTTAGTGTGTAGGTTTTTCACATCACGTTGACTTAAAATTCATCAGAGAACATACACAGTGCTCCCGTTGTCTTATATTGTTGACTGACAATGTGTTTACCTGTTGAAACCAGATGAAATTGAATTGTACAAAGTATTCTTAAACATATATTTGTATGTTTTTATTAGAAACCATAAATTGAATATGGAGTATGTCAGCTTGAATATAGAGTAGATCAGATTCCATGTGTTTAAATGGTCCTTTTTTAAAACTCTTTGTGTGTTTATCTGGGTGTGTCATTCCTCCAGCACTACAGATAATCAAGTGATATTAGGATGTGATGCATTAGTTCCATTGTTGACATTTTCATTGTAGCCCACTGATGATTTAATGACATGAAAATGTTCAGACTCTGTAATGGAAAATGTTAATTGTAAACTCGGCAAAAAAAGAACCGTCCTCTCACTGTCAACTGCGTTTATTTTAAATAAACTTAATGTGTAAATATTTGTATGAATGTGTCCCTGAACAAAGGGGGGACTTGCTGTTGAATTCCCATGTATCGAATGAAAAATACAAGTTAAATGGGTTTCCATCACATTGTCAACTCTACTGATGGTTTTATATGAAGAAACATGGCAACGTGCACTGTAGCCAGCAGCTCATAGATACAGTGTTGGTAGGCTACCTACATGATTATTATGGATGAGAGAGATATTATTTTATTTGTCAACAGGCAACCAAGCGTCAATCATCATGTCACCAGGATAAGACCCTCAAAATGTATTGGAAAGGAGCATCAAGCTCATCACAAGCACTTTCACCACCCTGTGAAGTTCATAACTTATTTCATCTGTAGCCTAATAAACTACATAGTTGTAGTGGGAGGACCACACAACATATCATCACGTGACTCCAAGTTAACTAAGATCTAATGGTTATTATATAAATAAGGAGTTTCCACCACCATTTCTCGCTCATAAATGTTTACTGACACAAAATGATCCCACTATGTAAAACGAACTTACAAATTGTCTATTTGCATTTATAAAACTGTAAAGGCATATCCTGTTTCCATCATTACTTTGGAAATGGTTGGATCAATATCCACCTTCATGATATGGATGAAGCCTGATTTGGAATGTCTGAGTAGTTCTATATGATGTCATAATACACCCCTCTGATAGTGATACATTTGCTCCATTGTTTCCATGTCAGTTGGTTTCCCACTCTGATGATTTATATCTGACAGAGGGGCTGTAAATGAATAGTATGGTGACATCTTAGTGTGTCTTGAAGTAAATAGGATTATTAATCATAAACTCCTATAGCAACAATACACTGCAGCTTTGACATCAAGAAGAGAATGGGCTGATGGGTGGTGGTGCTACTCTATAGGTAAGGCTGTTCAATATGAATGTTCAATACACACAATAGGTTGTTCAGTAGCCAGTTAGTTAGCTGCTACGTCTTTTGCTAACACAGCTACACAGCTAGCTTGCTAACACAGCTAGCTTGCTAAGTCAAAATGCCCTCCAGGCCTGGTGGTGGCAGCAGTGCCCTACATCAACTGTTTACCAGAGCTTCCTGAGGGGAAAATAATTAGTCTGTTTATAGCTTGATTTACCATTATGGGAAGTTTTTATGTGAATGAAGTCATACCGTGTAAAAAAAAACTTAACAGATGTGATGGAAACAGGAAGTTGTGATCGGTGGTGGTGTACGTCTATAGGTAAGGCTGTACAGTCCAATATGATTGTTCAATACCCACAATAGGTTGACTGGGGAGGTGATGTACCACAGTCAAAGTCCTGCAATAAGAGCTAAGACGCTAATATTTTTGTAAACTATATATATTTGTGTTCTGTGGTTGTCACTGAGTTGGCTGATGTCCCGTTTCGTGGGGTCACTCCATAGTTAAGGCTGTACAGTGACTATAGAAAGTCTACATCTTAGTTAACTTTGTGACTTCAATGAAAGTTAACCAGAGGCTCTGATGAACCCTACAGGACGATGGAGGATCCCAATGAAAGTTAACCAGAGGCTCTGATGAACCCTACAGGACGATGGAGGATCCCAATGAAAGTTAACCAGAGGCTCTGATGAACCCTACAGGACGATGGAGGATCCCAATGAAAGTTAACCAGAGGCTCTGATAAAACCTACAGGACGATGGAGGAATCCCAATGAAAGTTAACCAGAGGCTCTGATGAACCCTACAGGACGATGGAGGAATCCCAATGAAAGTTAACCAGAGGCTCTGATGAACCCTACAGGACGATGGAGGATCCCAATGAAAGTTAACCAGAGGCTCTGATGAACCCTACAGGACGATGGAGGAATCCCAATGAAAGTTAACCAGAGGCTCTGATGAACCCTACAGGACGATGGAGGAATCCCAATGAAAGTTAACCAGAGGCTCTGATGAACCCTACAGGACGATGGAGGATCCCAATGAAAGTTAACCAGAGGCTCTGATGAACCCTACAGGACGATGGAGGAATCCCAATGAAAGTTAACCAGAGGCTCTGATGAACCCTACAGGACGATGGAGGAATCCCAATGAAAGTTAACCAGAGGCTCTGATGAACCCTACAGGACGATGGAGGATCCCAATGAAAGTTAACCAGAGGCTCTGATGAACCCTACAGGACGATGGAGGATCCCAATGAAAGTTAACCAGAGGCTCTGATGAACCCTACAGGACGATGGAGGAATCCCAATGTAAGTTAACCAGAGGCTCTGATGAACCCTACAGGACGATGGAGGAATCCCAATGAAAGTTAACCAGAGGCTCTGATGAACCCTACAGGACGATGGAGGATCCCAATGAAAGTTAACCAGAGGCTCTGATGAACCCTACAGGACGATGGAGGATCCCAATGAAAGTTAACCAGAGGCTCTGATGAACCCTACAGGACGATGGAGGATCCCAATGAAAGTTAACCAGAGGCTCTGATGAACCCTACAGGACGATGGAGGAATCCCAATGAAAGTTAACCAGAGGCTCTGATGAACCCTACAGGACGATGGAGGATCCCAATGAAAGTTAACCAGAGGCTCTGATGAACCCTACAGGACGATGGAGGAATCCCAATGAAAGTTAACCAGAGGCTCTGATGAACCCTACAGGACGATGGAGGATCCCAATGAAAGTTAACCAGAGGCTCTGATGAAACCTACAGGACGATGGAGGAATCCCAATGAAAGTTAACCAGAGGCTCTGATAAACCCTACAGGACGATGGAGGAATCCCAATGAAAGTTAACCAGAGGCTCTGATGAAACCTACAGGACGATGGAGGAATCCCAATGAAAGTTAACCAGAGGCTCTGATGAACCCTACAGGACGATGGAGGATCCCAATGAAAGTTAACCAGAGGCTCTGATGAACCCTACAGGACGATGGAGGAATCCCAATGTAAGTTAACCAGAGGCTCTGATGAACCCTACAGGACGATGGAGGAATCCCAATGAAAGTTAACCAGAGGCTCTGATGAACCCTACAGGACGATGGAGGATCCCAATGAAAGTTAACCAGAGGCTCTGATGAACCCTACAGGACGATGGAGGAATACCAATGTAAGTTAACCAGAGGCTCTGATGAACCCTACAGGACGATGGAGGAATCCCAATGAAAGTTAACCAGAGTCTCTGATGAACCCTACAGGACGATGGAGGATCCCAATGAAAGTTAACCAGAGGCTCTGATGAACCCTACAGGACGATGGAGGAATACCAATGTAAGTTAACCAGAGGCTCTGATGAACCCTACAGGATGATGGAGGAATCCCAATGAAAGTTAACCAGAGGCTCTGATGAACCCTACAGGACGATGGAGGATCCCAATTGAAGTTAACCAGAGGCTCTGATGAACCCTACAGGACGATGGAGGAATCCAATGTAAGTTAACCAGAGGCTCTGATGAACCCTACAGGACGATGGAGGAATCCCAATGTAAGTTAACCAGAGGCTCTGATGAACCCTACAGGACGATGGAGGATCCCAATGTAAGTTAACCAGAGGCTCTGATGAACCCTACAGGACGATGGAGGAATTCCCAATGAAAGTTAACCAGAGGCTCTGATGAACCCTACAGGACGATGGAGGATCCCAATGAAAGTTAACCAGAGGCTCTGATGAACCCTACAGGACGATGGAGGAATCCCAATGAAAGTTAACCAGAGGCTCTGATGAACCCTACAGGACGATGGAGGAATCCCAATGTAAGTTAACCAGAGGCTCTGATGAACCCTACAGGACGATGGAGGAATCCCAATGAAAGTTAACCAGAGGCTCTGATGAACCCTACAGGACGATGGAGGATCCCAATGAAAGTTAACCAGAGGCTCTGATGAACCCTACAGGACGATGGAGGAATACCAATGTAAGTTAACCAGAGGCTCTGATGAACCCTACAGGACGATGGAGGAATCCCAATGAAAGTTAACCAGAGTCTCTGATGAACCCTACAGGACGATGGAGGAATCCCAATGAAAGTTAACCAGAGTCTCTGATGAACCCTACAGGACGATGGAGGATCCCAATGAAAGTTAACCAGAGGCTCTGATGAACCCTACAGGACGATGGAGGAATCCCAATGAAAGTTAACCAGAGGCTCTGATGAACCCTACAGGACGATGGAGGAATCCCAATGAAAGTTAACCAGAGGCTCTGATGAACCCTACAGGACGATGGAGGAATCCCAATGAAAGTTAACCAGAGGCTCTGATGAACCCTACAGGACGATGGAGGAATCCCAATGAAAGTTAACCAGAGGCTCTGATGAACCCTACAGGACGATGGAGGAATCCCAATGTAAGTTAACCAGAGGCTCTGATGAACCCTACAGGACGATGGAGGAATCCCAATGAAAGTTAACCAGAGTCTCTGATGAACCCTACAGGACGATGGAGGAATCCCAATGAAAGTTAACCAGAGTCTCTGATGAACCCTACAGGACGATGGAGGATCCCAATGAAAGTTAACCAGAGGCTCTGATGAACCCTACAGGACGATGGAGGAATCCCAATGAAAGTTAACCAGAGGCTCTGATGAACCCTACAGGACGATGGAGGAATCCCAATGAAAGTTAACCAGAGGCTCTGATGAACCCTACAGGACGATGGAGGAATCCCAATGAAAGTTAACCAGAGGCTCTGATGAACCCTACAGGACGATGGAGGAATCCCAATGAAAGTTAACCAGAGGCTCTGATGAACCCTACAGGACGATGGAGGAATCCCAATGTAAGTTAACCAGAGGCTCTGATGAACCCTACAGGACGATGGAGGAATACCAATGTAAGTTAACCAGAGGCTCTGATGAACCCTACAGGATGATGGAGGAATCCCAATGAAAGTTAACCAGAGGCTCTGATGAACCCTACAGGACGATGGAGGATCCCAATGAAAGTTAACCAGAGGCTCTGATGAACCCTACAGGACGATGGAGGAATCCAATGTAAGTTAACCAGAGGCTCTGATGAACCCTACAGGACGATGGAGGAATCCCAATGTAAGTTAACCAGAGGCTCTGATGAACCCTACAGGACGATGGAGGATCCCAATGTAAGTTAACCAGAGGCTCTGATGAACCCTACAGGACGATGGAGGAATTCCCAATGAAAGTTAACCAGAGGCTCTGATGAACCCTACAGGACGATGGAGGATCCCAATGAAAGTTAACCAGAGGCTCTGATGAACCCTACAGGACGATGGAGGAATCCCAATGAAAGTTAACCAGAGGCTCTGATGAACCCTACAGGACGATGGAGGAATCCCAATGTAAGTTAACCAGAGGCTCTGATGAACCCTACAGGACGATGGAGGAATCCCAATGAAAGTTAACCAGAGGCTCTGATGAACCCTACAGGACGATGGAGGATCCCAATGAAAGTTAACCAGAGGCTCTGATGAACCCTACAGGACGATGGAGGAATACCAATGTAAGTTAACCAGAGGCTCTGATGAACCCTACAGGACGATGGAGGAATCCCAATGAAAGTTAACCAGAGTCTCTGATGAACCCTACAGGACGATGGAGGAATCCCAATGAAAGTTAACCAGAGTCTCTGATGAACCCTACAGGACGATGGAGGATCCCAATGAAAGTTAACCAGAGGCTCTGATGAACCCTACAGGACGATGGAGGAATCCCAATGAAAGTTAACCAGAGGCTCTGATGAACCCTACAGGACGATGGAGGAATCCCAATGAAAGTTAACCAGAGGCTCTGATGAACCCTACAGGACGATGGAGGAATCCAACAGAAGAGACAACATCTATATATACATTGCAATTATTCTCGAATGAGAGGCCGTTCATGTGCAAAGGATTGGCATTTCAATGAATGTAATTATAGACTGTGTAATGAATCCATGTTGTCTTTCCTGCTCTCTGTCACACCCCCTTTCCTTTTGTCTACCAAGCTGTCATATCGGCTTAGCCCACTAGGGACTTTTCTATCATCGTTAGTTACCAATATATGTTTTATGTATTTCTGTGATTATTTAGTTAGTCACTAAATAAATAATCCTGTTTGTATATTGCTTATTCCTTATGGAAACTAGGGTTTGTGAAGATAACCAAGAATTTGGACGTTTGGAATGAGAACTGATGAGGTAACAATTAATAATAATTTAATGACTGATTGATGACTGAAATGTAAGAGATCTTTAGATTATTAAGAGTTTATTCGGAACACGGAACTCTTTAAATAAACTTCTCGGTGGTGTCCCAGGTTATTAACGAGATAATTGTTGCATGATTTACTTCAATCACGTAATCAATTAAACGTTTGGTAATCGATTTGATAAAAGTAGCATGTCATCACATTAAGGATAGTAAAGACATGACAGTATTGTGATGAGGAACAAATGGGATTTAATACATTTTAGAATAAGGCTGTAATGTAACAAAATGTGGAAAGAGTCAAGTGGAAAAAGCTCCATGAGGAAGAAAGGATTCCCCGAAGATCTTTTAGATGTTCTGTCTTCAGGATGTTCTGGGTTGATGGCTGTTGGAGAGTGGAGGGGCAGTTGAGTGAGCTGAGGCCTTTTATTGCCCTTCCTATGGGAGCCTGACAGCTTGTGACATGATGAGAGAGAGTGAGAGAGGGTCGACCTGTAAGATATTCTGTGTTATAAAAATACTTCTATTTGAAGAGGTTTTTATGTTATATGTTATATAAGTTATATGCATGAAAATAGAGATGTTTATAACATTTCACATTTTGGAGAGGTTTTTGCTGACTCTAGGGGACACCTAGGCCTTGTTATGGATAAATGTCTATAAAGACGATATTACAATAAACACAACAGACATTTTGTTATATTTCAGTCTTCTGTGATGTATTTAAAGTGTCATATTGGAATGCAAACTCAGATATGAATACATTTAAACTTTACCTGACATGGTACTGGTGTCTTCTAATTCTTCTTTTAAGCCCATAACCATGTGTGTGATGTGTCAACTCCATGTGTCTCTATCATGTATCCTACCATGACTATATCAACCCTACTCCATGTGTCTCTATCATGTATCCTACCATGACTATATCAACCCTACTCCATGTGTCTCTATCATGTATCCTACCATGACTATATCTACCCTACTCCATGTGTCTCTATCATGTATCCTACCATGACTATATCAACCCTACTCCATGTGTTGTCACTATCATGTATCCTACCATGACTATATCCAACCCAACTCCATGTGTTGTCTCTATCATGTATCCTACCATGACTATATCAACCCTACTCCATGTGTCTCTATCATGTATCCTACCATGACTATATCCAACCCTACTCCATGTGTCTCTATCATGTATCCTACCATGACTATATCAACCCTACTCCATGTGTTGCCACTATCATGTATCCTACCATGACTATATCAACCCTACTCCATGTGTCTCTATCATGTATCCTACCATGACTATATCAACCCTACTCCATGTGTCTCTATCATGTATCCTACCATGACTATATCAACCCTACTCCATGTGTTGTCTCTATCATGTATCCTACCATGACTATATCCAACCCAACTCCATGTGTCTCTATCATGTATCCTACCATGACTATATCAACCCTACTCCATGTGTCTCTATCATGTATCCTACCATGACTATATCAACCCTACTCCATGTGTCTCTATCATGTATCCTACCATGACTATATCAACCCTACTCCATGTGTTGTCACTATCATGTATCCTACCATGACTACCATGACTATATCAACCCTACTCCATGTGTCTCTATCATGTATCCTACCATGACTATATCAACCCTACTCCATGTGTTGTCTCTATCATGTATCCTACCATGACTATATCCAACCCAACTCCACGTGTTGTCTCTATCATGTATCCTACCATGACTATATCAACCCTACTCCATGTGTTGTCACTATCATGTATCCTACCATGACTATATCCAACCCAACTCCACGTGTTGTCTCTATCATGTATCCTACCATGACTATATCAACCCTACTCCATGTGTTGTCTCTATCATGTATCCTACCATGACTATATCCAACCCTACTCCATGTGTTGTCACTATCATGTATCCTACCATGACTATATCCAACCCAACTCCATGTGTTGTCACTATCATGTATCCTACCATGACTATATCCAACCCAACTCCATGTGTTGCCACTATCATGTATCCTACCATGACTATATCCAACCCAACTCCATGTGTTGTCACTATCATGTATCCTACCATGACTATATCAACCCTACTCCATGTGTCTCTATCATGTATCCTACCATGACTATATCCAACCCAACTCCATGTGTTGTCTCTATCATGTATCCTACCATGACTATATCAACCCTACTCCATGTGTTGCCACTATCATGTATCCTACCATGACTATATCCAACCCTACTCCATGTGTTGTCACTATCATGTATCCTACCATGACTATATCCAACCCAACTCCATGTGTTGTCACTATCATGTATCCTACCATGACTATATCCAACCCAACTCCACGTGTTGCCACTATCATGTATCCTACCATGACTATATCCAACCCTACTCTATGTGTTGCCACTATCATGTATCCTACCATGACTATATCAACCCTACTCCATGTGTTGCCACTATCATGTATCCTACCATGACTATATCCAACCCAACTCCACGTGTTGCCACTATCATGTATCCTACCATGACTATATCCAACCCTACTCTATGTGTTGCCACTATCATGTATCCTACCATGACTATATCAACCCTACTCCATGTGTTGCCACTATCATGTATCCTACCATGACTATATCCAACCCAACTCCATGTGTTGCCACTATCATGTATCCTACCATGACTATATCCAACCCAACTCCATGTGTTGCCACTATCATGTATCCTACCATGACTATATCCAACCCAACTCCATGTGTTGCCACTATCATGTATCCTACCATGACTATATCCAACCCTACTCCATGTGTTGTCACTATCATGTATCCTACCATGACTATATCCAACCCTACTCCATGTGTTGTCACTATCATGTATCCTACCATGACTATATCCAACCCAACTCCATGTGTTGCCACTATCATGTATCCTACCATGACTATATCCAACCCAACTCCATGTGTTGCCACTATCATGTATCCTACCATGACTATATCCAACCCATCTCCTTGTGTTGCCACTATCATGCATCCTACCATTACTATATCAACCCTACTCCATGTGTTGTCACTATCATGTATCCTACCATGACTATATCCAACCCTACTCCATGTGTCTCTATCATGTATCCTACCATGACTATATCAACCCTACTCCATGTGTTGCCACTATCATGTATCCTACCATGACTATATCCAACTCAACTCCATGTGTTGTCACTATCATGTATCCTACCATGACTATATCCAACTCAACTCCATGTGTTGTCAATATCATGTATCCTACCATGACTATATCAACCCTACTCCATGTGTCTCTATCATGTATCCTACCATGACTATATCCAACCCAACTCCATGTGTTGCCACTATCATGTATCCTACCATGACTATATCAAACCCAACTCCATGCGTTGCCACTATCATGTATTCTACTTAGCTGAAGCGTTGATCCAGTGGAAGAATTAAAGGTCACTTCAGGATACAACTGTTACTCTACACAATCCCTAGATAAGCCAGTAACGAGAGAAAATGTATAAAATATGTAAAGACCTAAACCTAAGAAATGTTCATTTTTATGTGTAGATACCCTTTAATTCAAGTGGCACCAGCAAGAGCCTTGTTTGGTTAGTGGTGTCTCTGTAGCACACATGTGATTGCAGAGTTTAAATAATCATGATATTCTGCCAGGGAGGCATAGACTAAATAATATAATAATAATAATAATAATAGACTACTTTGTAGTTAACATTTAATTGACAAGGTTTTTGGGAAAGCTTTTCCATCAACCAGAAGATAGTTGTCATTAGCATTACATTACATTACATTTAAGTCATTTAGCAGACGCTCTTATCCAGAGCGACTTACAAATTGGTGCATTCACCTTATGACATCCAGTGGAACAGCCACTTTACAATAGTGCATCTAAATCTTTTAAGGGGGGTGAGAAGGATTACTTTATCCTATCCTAGGTATTCCTTAAAGAGGTGGGGTTTCAGGTGTCTCCGGAAGGTGGTGATTGACTCCGCTGTCCTGGCGTCGTGAGGGAGTGTGTTCCACCATTGGGGAGCCAGAGCAGCGAACAGTTTTGACTGGGCTGAGCGGGAACTGTACTTCCTCAGTGGTAGGGAGGCGAGCAGGCCAGAGGTGGATGAACGCAGTGCCATTGTTTGGGTGTAGGGCCTGATCAGAGCCTGGAGGTACTGAGGTGCCGTTCCCCTCACAGCTCCGTAGGCAAGCACCATGGTCTTGTAGCGGATGCGAGCTTCAACTGGAAGCCAGTGGAGAGAGCGGAGGAGCGGGGTGACGTGAGAGAACTTGGGAAGGTTGAACACCAGACGGGCTGCGGCGTTCTGGATGAGTTGTAGGGGTTTAATGGCACAGGCAGGGAGCCCAGCCAACAGCGAGTTGCAGTAATCCAGACGGGAGATGACAAGTGCCTGGATTAGGACCTGCGCCGCTTCCTGTGTGAGGCAGGGTCGTACTCTGCGGATGTTGTAGAGCATGAACCTACAGGAACGGGCCACCGCCTTGATGTTAGTTGAGAACGACAGGGTGTTGTCCAGGATCACGCCAAGGTTCTTAGCGCTCTGGGAGGAGGACACAATGGAGTTGTCAACCGTGATGGCGAGATCATGGAACGGGCAGTCCTTCCCCGGGAGGAAGAGCAGCTCCGTCTTGCCGAGGTTCAGCTTGAGGTGGTGATCCGTCATCCACACTGATATGTCTGCCAGACATGCAGAGATGCATCGCCACCTGGCTAACAGTCTGCATAGCAATGATAGGAGAGACCATGTGAGGTTATGACAGAGCCAAGTGACTTGGTGTATAGCGAGAATAGGAGAGGGCCTAGAACAGAGCCCTGGGGGACACCAGTGGTGAGAGCGCGTGGTGAGGAGACAGATTCTCGCCACGCCACCTGGTAGGAGCGACCTGTCAGATAGGACGCAATCAGCGTGGGCCGCGCCGGAGATGCCCAACTCGGAGAGGGTGGAGAGGAGGATCTGATGGTTCACAGTATCGAAGGCAGCCGATAGGTCTAGAAGGATGAGAGCATCACTAACAGCTACACATAGTGGATCATTAGTATCATCGCTAACAGCTACACATAGTGGATCATTAGCATCATCGTTAACAGCTACACATAGTGGATCATTAGCATCATCGTTAACAGCTACACATAGTGGATCATTAGCATCATCGCTAACAGCTACACATAGTGGATCATTAGCATCATCGCTAACAGCTACACATAGTGGATCATTAGCATCATCGTTAACAGCTACACATAGTGGATCATTAGCATCATCGCTAACAGCTACACATAGTGGATCATTAGCATCATCGTTAACAGCTACACATAGTGGATCATTAGCATCATCGTTAACAGCTACACATAGTGGATCATTAGCATCATCGCTAACAGCTACACATAGTGGATCATTAGCATCATCGCTAACAGCTACACATAGTGGATCATTAGCATCATCGCTAACAGCTACACATAGTGGATCATTAGCATCATCGCTAACAGCTACACATAGTGGATCATTAGCATCACCGCTAACAGATACACATAGTGGATCATTAGCATCACCGCTAACAGCTACACATAGTGGATCATTAGCATCACCGCTAACAGATACACATAGTGGATCATTAGCATCACCGCTAACAGCTACACATAGTGGTAGACAAATGCACTCAGACAGGGGTATTTCCTGGCTGTTTCCTCTTCAGAAAGTTGAAGAAAATACAAATCACTGAGGTGAATTTAACAACAACTTGCAGGCAGTGGGTTCAGAATAACTGATGAGAAAAATAAATACAAATGATACCAGGGCACTTTAGAGACTGGAAGGGCTTTCATTGTTTTTGGGCACCATTATGTGAAGTGTTATTATATGTTGTTAGCAATGAGCTTTGGTCAATTTAGTTCGAATATGCCACCGTTGTCAATCTGTCACCTAATGAGCAGGCCAACCATGGAGGAAAGTATTGGCTGTAGAAGGAAGAGAAGACATAACATCTGTTTCTTTTAAATTACTTCTTATGACATTGCTTGCCAGAATAAACATTAATTAATATTTTTCCAAACTGCGCTACCCACTCCAGTCAGCAGATGGCGATATGAGTTTTTGAGGTGATGCTTATTGCGTGACGTATAATCTAGTGGACGGAACTGGAAGCTTCTTCAACAGCGACAAAATGCTTCTGATTCAACCAACGTGGTGGTTTACTAGCGAACATTAAACCTAAACATTGAAGCGTTTAAGACAAATCTTGTGTATATTACCCTTTCTGTTTTAAACACAACTCTGTTTACATATCTACTCGTTCATTGAAACGTAGATTGCTTGTTAAATGAGCTAATGTGGTAAATTGATACTGCACGAGGCTAATCGCCCGGAACATGAGCTCACTGATCTCGACGGAGAAAGAAGCTCTGATGAAAGGAGAGGAAGAAGCTTTCAGGATGAAAAGGGAGGAAGAGGAGGCTATCACATTGAAAGAACAAGAGGATGATATTACAGTGAAAGAGGAAGATGGGAAAGAGGTTGTGGAAGAGGAGGAGGTAGAAGCTTTCAGAATCAAAAAGGAGGAAGGTGCCATAACATTTAAAGAAGAGGAAGAACCTTTTGGAGTAAAAGAGGAAGAGGAGGCTATCTCAATTAAAGGGGAGGAGGAAGACGTTTTGGGAGTGAAAAAGGATGAGGCTGAAGATTCGATTAAGACCAGTGAGTACTGACTTAAAAACGGGCACAAAATATGCATTTCTTGAACTAATGTGGGGTTTGAAAGGGGCATTCTACTGAAGTTCTACAATTTAATATGTTGTTCACAACTGAATAAATTGTTAAAGGTGCTATCCGTCATTGGTACATATATTTTTGTGACTTATATTAGATTTATTGAAATGTCCATGTGGTCCACGTTAAAGTGCACTTCATCTAACAGGCTTTTCAGAATTCAACATTGGTGCATAATTTATACTTAACTTGTCAAAGGGATGCAAAAGGCACCCATTTCGTGGAACAACCCTTTTACATTTGCAACAAACAATATTTTAAGAAATCACGATGAAAGTGGCCATTCTAGGCACTTTTCTTATACATATTCATGCCTCTTGTAAGACTGTGATTGCAATTGATGGTCATAAGTTTACCATCTGTTTAATGTTCTCGTTCACACAGGAGAGAGACATGACTATCGTGGATCCTCTGGGGAGCCTCAACAACATCCTGATGCTGACGAGGCAGAGAAGAGTCTCTCCAGATCAGAACACCAGATGGTACAGCTTGGTCTGGTCTAGCATACAGCTTGGTCTATCTGGGTCTGGGTTTCTGATATGTGTCTGTGTCCCCTCTTTATGGTTACCAGGACAACGCTAGCCCTTCCTCCCTCCCGGAGTCCCCGTGTCGTGCCTCTCCCGGTAGCACCTTACTGCTGGGTATGAAGAGGTTGTCTGTGCTGCTGGTGGACTGCAGGAAAACAACGGGGCTGAGTGGAACTGTGAGAGGAGGAGAAGAGATGAAAGGATCAGATTTGACTCATCAAAGTAAGTGCTGTAGTTTAGTTTGAACAAATACAATAGATCTGCCCACTGGTATCTGTTACCAGGACAACCAGCAGAGTTCTGTTAGTTGACAGGAAGATAGACTGGTGGATATGGATGTTATGAATATCATAACACTGAAAAATGATTCTGCCAATGAAAAGAGAGAAACCAATAGACCATATTAAACATTGAAAGTTATCTTTGGAGGAAAAGTTTCTAAATGATCTGATGTAAGGTGCACGTGTAACTGATGTGAAATGGCAAGCTAGTTAGTGGTGGTGCGAGCTAATAGCGTTTCAATCGGTGATGTCACTTGCTCTGAGACCTTGAAGTAGTGGTTCCCCTTGTTCTGCAAGGGCCGCGGCTTTTGTGGAGCGATGGGTAACGATGCTACATGGGTGACTGTTGTTGATGTGTGCAGAGGGTCCCTGGTTCGCGTCCCGGGTCGGAGCAAAGGGACGGACTAAAGTTATACTGTTACACATGTTTAACAAAAACTTGTCCTGAAAACATTATGGAGTCTTAAAGGAGGACTGTAGCATGTAATGATGAAACATTATGGAGTCTTAAAGGAGGACTATAGCATCTAATGATGAAACATTATGGAGTCTTAAAGGAGGACTGTAGCATCTAATGATGAAACATTATGGAGTCTTAAAGGAGGACTGTAGCATCTAATGATGAAACATGATGGAGTCTAATGATGGAAAGGGGATACCTAGTCAGTTGTATAACTGAATGCATTCAACTGATATGTGTCTTCCACATTGAACCCATCCCCTCTGAATCAGAGCCTTAATCGACGTCCACGTCATCGGTGCCTGGGGATTAGCTGTTGTTGGGGGTTAACTGCCTTGCTCAAGTTCAGAACAGCAGATTTTTCCAACTTGTTGGCGTGGGGATTCGAACCAGAGACCTTTCGGTTACAGCCCCAACATTCCTACCCGCTAGTCTTCAAATGTTACAACTTCAATTCATTATTTCTCAATGATGCTTCAAAGGAGAAGTTTACCCAACATCCAGAAACTCCTAAGTGATTCCATACATTGAAACTAGTCCAGTGGATTTTTTCCCTCTCCCCCTCTCTCTCCCTGTAGTGCTGTACTGAAACAGCTGCTCCCCCTCTCTCTCCCTGTAGTGCTGTACTGAAACAGCTGCTCTCCCTCTCTCTCCCTGTAGTGCTGTACTGAAACAGCTGCTCTCCCCTCTCTCTCCCTGTAGTGCTGTACTGAAACAGCTGCTCCCCCTCTCTCCCTGTAGTGCTGTACTGAAACAGCTGCTCTCCCTCTCTCTCCCTGTAGTGCTGTACTGAAACAGCTGCTCTCCCTCTCTCTCCCTGTAGTGCTGTACTGAAACAGCTGCTCTCCCCTCTCTCTCCCTGTAGTGCTGTACTGAAACAGCTGCTCTCCCCCTCTCTCCCTGTAGTGCTGTACTGAAACAGCTGCTCCCCCCTCTCTCCCTGTAGTGCTGTACTGAAACAGCTGCTCCCCTCTCTCTCCCTGTAGTGCTGTACTGAAACAGCTGCTCTCCCTCTCTCTCCCTGTAGTGCTGTACTGAAACAGCTGCTCTCCCCCTCTCTCCCTGTAGTGCTGTACTGAAACAGCTGCTCTCCCCCCCTCTCTCCCTGTAGTGCTGTACTGAAACAGCTGCTCCCCTCTCTCTCCCTGTAGTGCTGTACTGAAACAGCTGCTCTCCCTCTCTCTCCCTGTAGTGCTGTACTGAAACAGCTGCTCTCCCCCCCTCTCCCTGTAGTGCTGTACTGAAACAGCTGCTCCCCCCTCTCTCCCTGTAGTGCTGTACTGAAACAGCTGCTCTCCCTCTCTCTCCCTGTAGTGCTGTACTGAAACAGCTGCTCTCCCTCTCTCTCCCTGTAGTGCTGTACTGAAACAGCTGCTCCCCCTCTCTCTCCCTGTAGTGCTGTACTGAAACAGCTGCTCTCCCTCTCTCTCCCTGTAGTGCTGTACTGAAACAGCTGCTCTCCCTCTCTCTCCCTGTAGTGCTGTACTGAAACAGCTGCTCCCCCTCTCTCCCTGTAGTGCTGTACTGAAACAGCTGCTCCCCCTCTCTCTCCCTGTAGTGCTGTACTGAAACAGCTGCTCCCCTCTCTCTCCCTGTAGTGCTGTACTGAAACAGCTGCTCCCCCTCTCTCCCTGTAGTGCTGTACTGAAACAGCTGCTCCCCCTCTCTCTCCCTGTAGTGCTGTACTGAAACAGCTGCTCCCCCTCTCTCCCTGTAGTGCTGTACTGAAACAGCTGCTCCCCCTCTCTCTCCCTGTAGTGCTGTACTGAAACAGCTGCTCCCCCTCTCTCCCTGTAGTGCTGTACTGAAACAGCTGCTCTCCCTCTCTCTCCCTGTAGTGCTGTACTGAAACAGCTGCTCTCCCCTCTCTCCCTGTAGTGCTGTACTGAAACAGCTGCTCCCCCTCTCTCCCTGTAGTGCTGTACTGAAACAGCTGCTCCCCCTCTCTCTCCCTGTAGTGCTGTACTGAAACAGCTGCTCTCTCCCTCTCTCTCTCTGTAGTGCTGTACTGAAACAGCTGCTCTCCCCCCCTCTCTCCCTGTAGTGCTGTACTGAAACAGCTGCTTTCCCCCCCTCTCTCCCTGTAGTGCTGTACTGAAACAGCTGCTCTCCCCCCTCTCTCCCTGTAGTGCTGTACTGAAACAGCTGCTCTCCCCCTCTCTCCCTGTAGTGCTGTACTGAAACAGCTGCTCTCCCTCTCTCTCCCTGTAGTGCTGTACTGAAACAGCTGCTCTCCCTCTCTCTCCCTGTAGTGCTGTACTGAAACAGCTGCTCCCCCTCTCTCCCTGTAGTGCTGTACTGAAACAGCTGCTCTCCCCCCTCTCTCCCTGTAGTGCTGTACTGAAACAGCTGCTCTCCCTCTCTCTCCCTGTAGTGCTGTACTGAAACAGCTGCTCTCCCCCCTCTCTCCCTGTAGTGCTGTACTGAAACAGCTGCTCTCCCTCTCTCTCCCTGTAGTGCTGTACTGAAACAGCTGCTCTCCCCCTCTCTCCCTGTAGTGCTGTACTGAAACAGCTGCTCCCCCTCTCTCCCTGTAGTGCTGTACTGAAACAGCTGCTCCCCCTCTCTCCCTGTAGTGCTGTACTGAAACAGCTGCTCTCCCCTCTCTCTCTGTAGTGCTGTACTGAAACAGCTGCTCCCCCTCTCTCCCTGTAGTGCTGTACTGAAACAGCTGCTCTCCCCTCTCTCCCTGTAGTGCTGTACTGAAACAGCTGCTCTCCCCCCTCTCTCCCTGTAGTGCTGTACTGAAACAGCTGCTTTCCCCCCCTCTCTCCCTGTAGTGCTGTACTGAAACAGCTGCTCCCCCTCTCTCTCCCTGTAGTGCTGTACTGAAACAGCTGCTCTCCCTCTCTCTCCCTGTAGTGCTGTACTGAAACAGCTGCTCCCCCTCTCTCTCCCTGTAGTGCTGTACTGAAACAGCTGCTCTCCCCCTCTCTCCCTGTAGTGCTGTACTGAAACAGCTGCTCTCCCTCTCTCTCCCTGTAGTGCTGTACTGAAACAGCTGCTCCCCCTCTCTCCCTGTAGTGCTGTACTGAAACAGCTGCTCCCCCTCTCTCTCCCTGTAGTGCTGTACTGAAACAGCTGCTCCCCTCTCTCTCCCTGTAGTGCTGTACTGAAACAGCTGCTCTCCCCTCTCTCCCTGTAGTGCTGTACTGAAACAGCTGCTCCCCTCTCTCCCTGTAGTGCTGTACTGAAACAGCTGCTCTCCCCTCTCTCCCTGTAGTGCTGTACTGAAACGGCTGCTCCCCCCCTCTCTCCCTGTATTGTTGTACTGAAACAGCTGCTCTCCCTCTCTCTCCCTGTAGTGCTGTACTGAAACAGCTGCTCCCCCTCTCTCTCCCTGTAGTGCTGTACTGAAACAGCTGCTCTCCCTCTCTCTCCCTGTAGTGCTGTACTGAAACAGCTGCTCTCCCCCTCTCTCCCTGTAGTGCTGTACTGAAACAGCTGCTCCCCCCTCTCTCCCTGTAGTGCTGTACTGAAACAGCTGCTCCCCCTCTCTCCCTGTAGTGCTGTACTGAAACAGCTGCTCTCCCTCTCTCTCCCTGTAGTGCTGTACTGAAACAGCTGCTCTCCCTCTCTCTCCCTGTAGTGCTGTACTGAAACAGCTGCTCCCCCTCTCTCCCTGTAGTGCTGTACTGAAACAGCTGCTCTCCCTCTCTCTCCCTGTAGTGCTGTACTGAAACAGCTGCTCTCCCTCTCTCTCCCTGTAGTGCTGTACTGAAACAGCTGCTCTCCCTCTCTCTCCCTGTAGTGCTGTACTGAAACAGCTGCTCTCCCTCTCTCTCCCTGTAGTGCTGTACTGAAACAGCTGCTCTCCCTCTCTCTCCCTGTAGTGCTGTACTGAAACAGCTGCTCTCCCTCTCTCCCTGTAGTGCTGTACTGAAACAGCTGCTCTCCTCTCTCTCCCTGTAGTGCTGTACTGAAACGGCTGCTCCCCTCTCTCTCCCTGTAGTGCTGTACTGAAACAGCTGCTCCCCTCTCTCTTCCTGTAGTGCTGTACTGAAACAGCTGCTCTCCTCTCTCTCCCTGTAGTGCTGTACTGAAACAGCTGCTCTCCCTCTCTCTCCCTGTAGTGCTGTACTGAAACAGCTGCTCTCCCTCTCTCTCCCTGTAGTGCTGTACTGAAACAGCTGCAAAAACGTGACTCGTGACGTTGCTGGATACGGGCCTCACTCTGCTGCTTTGCCAGTTAATTTGTTATTTTATTACAGCTATGGCCTTTGGATTGGATTGTTTATTTATTTCTGAGGAAAACAGAACCCATAAATCTTCAAATATGATGTCATAATGAATTCATGACATCTGAGTGGTTAAGTCTTTTCATGCTTTATAATATGGCTATATACAGTTTTTTTTATATGTATTTTATAGATGTACTGAACAATAATAATCGCAACATGCAAGAATTTCAATGATTTACAGTTCATATAAAGAAATCAGTCAATGTAAATGAATTCACTAGGTCCTAATCTTTGGACTTAACATGACTGGGCAGGGGCACAGCCATTGGCTTTATTACGGAGAGACATACTCCTCAGTTTCATCAGATGTCCGGGTGGCTGGTCTCAGTTCCCATAGGCGAAGAAGCCGCATGTACTGGTCTGGCGTGGTTACATGTGGTCTGCAGTTGGCTTCCGGTAGAGAATTGAACATTCAATTATCTGGTAACAGCTCTAGTAGATATTCCTGCAGTCAGCATGCCAATTACTGGTCAAAAATTGTCGCGCCTACTCATTCCAGGGTTTTTAAAATGTATTTTTACTCTTTTCTACATTGCAGAATAATAGTGAAGACATTAACTATGAAATAACACATATGGAATCATGTAGTAATCAAAAGTGTTAAACAAATCCAAATATATGTTATATTTGAAAAATCCCAAAGTAGTCACCCTTTGCCTTGACAGCTTTGCACACGCTTGGCATTCTCTCAACCAGCTTCATGAGGTAGTCACCTGGAATGCATTTCAATTAACATGTGTGCCTTGTTAGAAGTTAAGTTGTGGAATTTCTTCCTTAATGCGTTTGAGCCAATCAGTTGTGTTGAGAACTGCTCAAATAAGCAAAGAGAAACAGCAGTCCATCATTACCTTAAGGACCACCACAGGAATGGAAGACCCAGAGTTACTTCTGTTGCGGATAAGAGGATATCATTTGTTTTTCAACAGGACAATGACCCAACACACTTCCAGGTGGTGTAAAGGGATAATTGACCAAGAAGGAGAGTGATGGAGTGCTGTATCAGAAGACCTGGCCTCCACAATCCCCCGACCTCAACCACATTGAGACGGTTTGGGATGAGTTAGACCGCAGAGTGAAGGAAAGGCAGCCAACAAGTTCTCAGCATTCAGTTGAAGTCGGAAGTTTACGTACATTTATTTTGGAGATATTAAAATGTGTTTTTCAACCACTCCACAAATGTCTTGTTAGCAAACTAGTTTTGGTTAGGACATCGAATTTGCATGACACAAGTCATTTTTCCAACATTTTTTTACAGACAGATTATTTCACTTATATATCACTATCACCCAATTCCTGTGGGTCAGAAGTTTACATATACTAAGTTGACTGTGCCTTTAAACAGCTTGGAAAATTCCAGGAAATGTTGTCATGGCTTTAGTAGCTTCTGATGGGCTAATTGACATTATTTGAGTCAATTGGAGGTGTACCTGTGGATGTATTTCAAAGCCTACCTTTAAGCTCTGCCTCTTTGCTTGACATCATGGGAAAATCAAAAGAAATCAGCCAAGACCTCAGAAAAAATTGTAGACCTCCACAAGTCTGGTTCATCCTTGGGAGCAATTTCCAAATGCCTGAAGGTACCACGTTCATCTGTACAAACAATAGTACGTAGGTATAAACACCATGGGACCACGCAGCTGTCATAAAGCTCAGGAAGGAGACGCCTTCTGTCTCCTTGAGATTAATGTACTTTGGTGTGAAAAGTGCAAATCAATCCCAGAACAACAGCAAAGGACCTTGTGAAGATGCTGGATGAAACAGGTACAAAAGGATCTATATCCACAGTAAAACGAGTTCTATATTGACAACCTGAATGGCCGCTCAGCAAGGAAGAAGCCACTGCTCCAAAATTGCCATTTAAAAAAAGCCAGACTACATGGGGACAAAGATCGTACTTTTTGGAGGAATGTCCTCTGGTCTGATGAAACAAAAACTGTTTGGTCATAATGACCATCATTATGTTTGGAGGAAAAAGAGGGATACCTGCAAGCCGAGGAACACCATCCCAATCATGAAGCACAGGGGTGGCAGCATCATGTTGTGTGGGTACTTTGCTGCAGAAGGGACTGGTGCACTTCATAAAATAGATGGCATCATGAGGATGGAAAATAATGTGGATATATTGAAGCATCTCAAGACATCAGTCAGGAAGTTAAAGCTTGGTCGCAAATGGGTCTTCCAAATGGACGATGAATCCAAGAATACTTCCAAAGTTGTGTTAAAATTGCTTAGGGACAACAAAGTCAAGGTATTGGTGTGTCCATCACAAAGCCCTGACCTCAATCCTATAGAAAAGGTGTGGGCAGAACTGAAACTGGTTGTTTTTTTAAATAACTTCTCATGACATTATTAGCCAGATTAAACTATTTAATATTTTTTTTCCAATCTGTGTTACCCACTCCAGCCAGCAGATGGCGATGTGTGTCTTTCAGGTGACGCTTCTTCTGTGACGTATAATCTAATGGACGGGACGGGAGGTTTCTTCAACAGCAAAAATAGATTACTGATTCATCCAGGAAGAGGAGGCTATCACATTGAAAGAAGAAGAGGATGATATTACAGTGAAAGAGGAAGATGTGAAAGAGGTTGTCAGAGTAGGAGAGGAGGTAGAATCTTTAACAATGAAAAAGGAGGAAGATGCCATAACATTGAAAGAAGAGGAAGAACCTTTTGGAGTAAAAGAGGAAGAGGAGAATATCTCAATTAAAGAGGAGGAGGAAGACCTTTTGGGAGTGAAAAAAAGTCTGAAGATCCGATTAACACCAGTGAGTGCTGACTTAAAAACGGGCACAAAATATGCATTTCTCGAACTAATGTGGGGTTTGAAAGAGGCATTCTACTGAAGTTCTACACTTTAATATGTTGTTCAGTACTGAATAAATTGTTAAAGGTGCAATCCGTCATTGGTACATATATTTAGACTTTTATATTAGATTTATTGAAATATCCATGTGGTCACATTAAAGTGCACTTCATCTAACAGGCTTTTCAAATTCAACATTGGTGCATAATTTCTACTTAAATTATCAAAGGGACGCAAAGGGCACCCATTTCGTGGAACAACCCTTTTACATTTGCAACACAAACAGTATTTTACAAAATGATGATGAAAGTTTCCATTTTAGGCCCTTTTAGACATAGTCATGCCTCTTGTAAGACTCTGTGATTGCAATAGTAGATCATAAGTTTGCCATCCGTTTGATGTTCTCATTCACACAGGAGAGAGACATGACTATTGTGGATCCTCTGGGGAGCCTCAACAACATCCTGATGCTGACGAGGAAGAGAAGAGTCTCTCCAGATCAGAACACCAGATGGTACAGCTTGGTCTGGTCTAGCATACAGCTTGGTCTGGTCTAGCATACAGCTTTCTCTCTATTGGGGTCTGGGCTGGGTTTCTGTAAAGCACTTCATGAAAACAGTGACATCAGCATCCATAATGATATGTGTTTGTGTCCCCTCTTTATGGTTACTAGGACAACGCTAGCCCTTCCTCCCTCCCAGAGTCCCTGTGTCGTGACTTACTGGGTATGAAGAGGTTGTCTGTGCTGCTGGTGGACTGCAGGAAAACAACGGGGCTGAGTGGAACTGTGAGAGGAGGAGAAGAGAAGAAAGGATCAGATTTAACTCATCAAAGTAAGTGCTGGAGTTTAGTTTGAACAAATAAAATAGATCTTCCCACTGGTATCTGTGACCAGGACAACCAGCAGACTTCTGTTGGTTGACAGGAAGATAGATGGTGGAAATGGATGTTATGAATATCATAACACTGTCAATGAAAAGAGAGAAACCAATAGACCATATTAAACATTGATGAAAGTTAGCTTTAGAGAGAAAGTTTCAAGATGAGCCAATGTGAAGTGCGTGTTTTACAGAAACCTTTCCTTAAAACATTATGGATGTTACATTGCCTGTCCCAGTCAACCCCCCTATCTTTACAAGACTGTTGAACAGGAAAACACGATGGAGTCTTAAAGGAGGACTGTAGCATCTAATGATGAAACATTATGGAGTCTTAAAGGAGGACTGTAGCGTCTAATGAAACATGGAGTCTTAAAACTTCTTATGGCTAGCAGAGCGCGAAATTCAAAATCTTTTTTAGAAATATGTAACTTTCATACATTCACAAGTGCAATACACCAAATTAAAGCTTAACTTCTTGTTAATCTACCCATCGTGTCTGATTTCAAAAGAGCGTTACAGCGAAAGCACACCATATAATTATGTTAGGTCAGAGCCTCAAACACACACAGCCATTTTCCAGCCAAAGAGAGGAGTCACAAGAAGCAGAAATAAAGAAAATTAATCACTAACCTTTGATGATCTTCATCAGATGGCACTCATAGGACTTCATGTTACACAATACATGTATGTTTTGTTCGATAAAGTTCTTATTTTTATCCATCTCACTGCAAGTACTGTCAAATCTGGTGCAGTTCATGAGTAGATGCAGTGCAGTACTTAACCCCCCCCCCCCTTTGTTCAGGGACACATTATTCCATTTCAGTTCCGTCACATGTCTGTGGAACTTGTTCAGTTTTGAATGTTGTTGAATCTTGTTATGTTCCAAAAAATATTTGCACATCTTAAGTTTGCTGAAAATAAACGCAGTTGACAGTGAGAGGACGTTTCTTTGTTTGCTGGGTTTAGATTGGCGAGGGGGAAACACAATTTAATCAATTTTAGAATAATGCTGAAATGTAACAACATTTGGAAAAGGTGAAGGGGTCTGAATACTTAACGAATGCACTGTGTCTGTGTGTATACTGAACCAAAATATAAACAGCAATTTCAACGATTTACAGCTCATTCAAGTCATTCATTGTAAATAAATACATTAGGCCCAAATCTATGGACTTTACATGACTGGGCAGGGGAGCAGCCATTGGTGGGCCCTGGAGGGCATAAGCCCATCCATTGCGGTGCCAGGCCCAGCCAATCAGAATGTAGTTTTTCCCCACAAAAGGGCTTCATTACAAATAGAAATACAACTCGGGTGGCTGGTCTCAGATGCTGTGGGGATCCTGGGCTGGCGTCGTTATATGTGGTCTGTGGTTGTGAGGCCAGTTGGATGTACTGCCAAATTCTCTAAAACGATGTTGGAGGCGGCTTCTGGTAGAGAATTGAACATTCAATTATCTGGTAACAGTTCTAGTAGATATTCCTGCAGTCAGCATGCCAATTTCACGCTCCCCAGCACAAGGTGCACCTGTGTAATGATCATGCTGTTTAATCAGCTTGATATGCCACACCTGTCAGGTTGATGGATTATCTTGGCAGAGAATAAATGTTAACTAACAGGGATGTAAAAAATTCTGCAATCTTTTTTTTTCAGCTCATTAAACATCCAACACTTCACATGTTGCGTTTTATAATTTGTTTATTGTAGTTACTATCAGTTTTAGGAACATCTTTCCAAATATTTCACATTATTTTTTACTTTACCCAAAATATGACATCAGCCTTTTCCAGCA